>NC_092760.1:74649606-74952637 GCF_047496795.1 Chiloscyllium punctatum
TCAAAGTTTGCAAATGATATTAAGGTGAGTGGCAGAACAAGGTGTGCAGAGGACTGTGAAACTTTGCAGAAGAACATAGATATTTTAAGTGAGTGAGCAAAGATCTGACAGATGGAATACAATGTTAATAAATGTGAAGTCATCCATTTTGGTAGGAGTAACAGTAAAAAGGACTATTACTTGAATGGTAAAAAGTGGCAGCATGTTGCTGAGCAGAGGGACCTGGGTGTCCTTGTGCATGAATCACAGAAGGTTGGTCTGCAGGTACAACAGGTAAGTAGGAAGGCAAATGGAATTTTGTCTTTCATTGCTAAAGGGATTGAGGTTAAAAGCAGAGAGGTAATATTGCAACTGTATAGGGTGCTGGTGAGACCACACCTGGAGTACTGTGTGCAGTTTTGGTCTCTTTACTTGAGAAAGGGTATACTGGCACTAGAGGAGGTTCACGACGTTGTTTCTGGAATGGAGGGGTTTGGCTCATGAGGAGAGACTGAGTAGACCGGGATTATATTCATTGGGATTTAGAAGAATGAGGTGGGATCTTAAAGAAACATATAAAATTATGAAGGGAATAGATAAGATAGACATAGAGAGGATGTTTCTACTGGCAGGTGAAACTAGGACAAGAGGGCATAGCTTCAAAATTGGGGGGAGCAGATTTAGGACTGAATTGAGAAGGAATTTCTTCACCCAGAGGGTTGTGAATCTATAGAATTTCCTACCCAGTGAAGTAGTCGATACTACTTCAGTAAATGTTTTTAAGGCTAAGATAGATTTGTTTTGAACAGTAAAGGAATTAAGGGATATGGTGAGAGGGTGTGTTAGTGGACTGAGGCCATACAAAGATCACACATGATCTTATTGAATGGTAAAGCAGGCTCAAAGGGCAAGATGGCCTACTCTTGTTCTTGATTCTTATGTAACAGCCTCAAACCAAAAAGGACAAGAACATAGTCATAGTACCAGCAAATAAAGGCAGATTTGATGGTTATTATGAACAAGACAGAACATATTCAGAAAGCAGAGAACCCACATGCAGATACCAATACCTACCTACAGAGGGAGTATGACCCCATGCCACAGCTAACCAATAGAATAAACAACACACTACAGAGCCTTCAAAATGACAGATTAATAACCAGGACTGACCTACAAAGGATGAAACCAGAGAGCAACAACACCCCAAGATTTTACGGATTAACCAAGTTACACAAACCAGGCTTATCACTTAAACCGATGTGAAAATCTATCACATAAACTGGCAAAAGAACTCCAACAAAAACTGAAACATCTTATCAGCGGAACCAAACACCCCTTCCAATCATTACAGGAATTCCTAGACAGCATCAAGAACATAAACATAGACAAGGATGAAGCAGTCATCTCATTCAAAGTAATGGCACTGTTCACTTCAACTGACAAAACGCTAGCCAGAGAGACGATGGCCAGCCTCCTTGGCAAACAGGACAGGTGGCGTGATGGGGAACCTAATAGCAAGGACTGCATACTCAAACTACTTGACCTGTGCTTGACGGCACACTTCACATTCAACAACTAAATATATGAACAGGTCAGTGGAATGTCTATGGGCTCACCCAGCTCTGGGATCATAGCAGAAGCAGTAATGAAAAGATTGGAACAAACATCCCTCCCACAAATCTGACCCAAACTCTGGATCAGATACGTGGACAACACTTTTGTAATTAATAAGAGAACAGAGATTGAGAACACACACTGGACATGCTCACAGGGATCAAATTTATGAGAGAGGAGGAAACCAACACCCAACTCCCATTCCTGGATGCAATGGTAGAAAGAACACAGAATGGTGAAGGCACTACAAAAGTGGTCAGAAAAGCCACACACACAAAGACCAGATCCTGATCGACGACAGCAACCATCCGAACATGCACAGCAAAGTTGCATTAGGACCCTGTTCAAAAGGCCTACAACATACTGCAGCACTCCCAATCTGCAAAGAGAAGAAGAACACCTCTACAAAGTCTTCACCAAGAACGAATATCCCAACAACTTCATCCGCGGAAGCCTAGCAGACAAACAACGTGATGAGGACATGCCACAACCCAACATGCTAACCACTCTGCCTTATATAAACAACATCTAGGAAGTAACAGCCAGACTTCTCTGACGACTCAGGGTCATGACAGCCCATAAACCAACAGTCACGCTCAGACACCAACCCACCACAACAAAATCTCTTTACCCACCATGTGCAAGACAAACGTAATTTATGGGATTCCATGCAAAGACTGCATGAAATACTATATAGGACAAACAGGCAAACAACTAGCAATCCACAACCGTAAATACCAACTAGCCACTAACCTCTACGACCAGCTGTCCCTAGTACCCATACACACAAATGACAAGGACCACAAATTTTACTGAGTCAACATAACAATCATAGAACAAGCTAACACAGGACAACCAGAGAATTCTTAGAAGCATGGCTCCATCAACAAGCACATAGATCTCAACCCAGTATACCGGGCACTATAACAAATAACCAGAACCAGCAACCGGAAGCAGTAGGAATGGAACCAAATAAATTCCAGAGGAGACAGTGCAGCAGTGTTTCACAGGAGGCTCCAAAGCACTGAAGATGTCACGTACAGGAACTCAACTTCTCAGCTTGGCGAACATATCCACAACTACGACATAAAAAAGCTCTGATGCTGTTGAATATTAGAACAGTACAGTATAGCACAGAACAGGCCCTTCAGCCCACGATGTTGTGCCGACCACTGATTCTCATGTATGCACCCTCAAATTTCTGTGACCATATGCATGTCGAGGAGTCTCTTAAATGTCCCCAATGACCCTGCCTCCACAACTGCTGCTGGCAACGCATTCCATGCTCTCTCAACTCTCTGTGTAAAGAACCCGCCTCTGACATCCCCTCTATACCTTCCTCCAACCAGCTTAAAACTATGACCCCTCGTGTTAGTCATTTCTGCCCTGGGAAATAGTCTCTGGCTATCGACTCTATCTATGCCTCTCATTATCTTGTATACCTCAATTAGGGCCCCTCTTCTCCTCCTTTTCTCCAATGAAGAAAGTCCGAACTCAGTCAACCTCTCCTCATAAGATAAGCCCTCCACTCTAGGCAGCATCCTGGTAAACCTCCTCTGAACCCTCTCCAAAGCATCCACATCTTTCTTATAATAGGGCGACCAGAACTGGACGCAGTATTCCAAGTGCGGACTAACCAAAGTTTTATAGAGCTGCAACAAGATCTTACGACTCTTAAACTCAATACCCCTGTTAATGAAAGCCAAAACACATATGCTTTCTTAACAACCCTGTCCACTTGGGTGGCCATTTTAAGGGGTCTATGTACCTGCATCCCAAGATCCCTCTGTTCCTCCACGCTGCCAAGAATCCTAACCTTAATCCTGTACTCAGCTTTCAAATTCAACCTTCCAAAATGCATTTATCCAGGTTGAACTCCATCTGCCACCTCTCAGCCCATCTCTGCATCCTGTCAATGTCCTGCTGCAGCCTACAACAACCCTCTGTACTGTAATATTGTGGCACAGTTCAATTTAAATGGCATTTAGATTCATGATCTTTCTGAACGATTGCTGTTCTTTAAAAATGATGCTTGGACATAAACCTGATAAAGTAGATAGATACATTAGATGCCATTAACCTGAAAGATGTCTGTAAAAGAGAGCTTGTAAAATATTTCCTGACCCAAGGTTAGTTTAATATTTATTTCTCTACATTAAAGTCTCAAGATAAAAATCTGTTAAAATTTGCATTAAAACCTTTTATTATGACAAATGTAGACATTTTGTGAGCAAATGCTTGTGTAAAAAGCAATCATTCACCTTAAGAAGATATTAACAGATTCTTGGCTTTATATGGCCATATGAAGTTATGTCCACATGTATTATGGTTAGGCTGGTATCACATGAATATTTTATGCTGGAAATTTACTGCAATTTATTGAGACTCCAAATCTCCAAGAAACTTAAAGCACTCACTCACGCAAGGAAGTTTTTTTGAGAAAAGATGAGTTGCAAATTCTGCTGAAAGGAAAAGAAAGAATAAACTTATGCGAAAGACAAGAGCTATACAATAACAGATAAGAGAAACACTGACCTCAGTTTTAAATTTGGGCCAATGTTCAGCAGGAGAACAAGAATGAAGCCTAAGATATTCTTAGGTCTTGGCTTCATTTCAACTCTGGCTGACTTACCTATCCATTCCTGTGGAATGGCAATAGAATCAGGTAGGCAGAAGTGAATACTGCAGATGCTGGAGATTAGAGTCAAGATTAGAGTGGTGCTGGAAAAGCACAGCAGGTCAGGCAGTATTCGAGGTGCAGGACAACTCGACATTTCGAGCAAGAATCAGATAGCAAGCTTTTGTTGACCTGTGATTGTCCATTAAGTTTTAGCAATTGGCAGGATATGCTGCTGGAGCTATTCTCTTCTGAAAGCTGATGGAGAGTTTTACAAAAGGCTGATAAATATACCTAAGCAAGGTTTCTAGCTAAATTCCACTTAACTTCCAGGTTAGGAGAAACTCATCTCCATTTCAGGTTCAAGCTTCCAAATCAAAATTTCAGTTGAGCCACACCAATCTTGAGATTATCTGGGAGATCAGATTTCCCAACCTCCTGTTGAACAGTCTTTCTGCCCCTCCTCCCTAAATCCCTCACCCCAAGTCCCTTATTTGTACAGCCTGTCAACAGCAACAAAAATTGTATTGCGTTTACAAAGCCCTATTAGTTGCACATATTTGATAACGCAATTGCTCAGAAAAATCTTAAGCAGCAATTCAGCTATGAAATAAACATTTTCTTTAGACCTCTGTCCAATGCAAGCTCATAGTGTTACACACTCCACCTCAAGTCCCAAGTCCAAAATGGAGAACTAACCTTGAGCCATTGACACCAATCTGGCCCACCTTGCTGTTCAGGCAACTGAGCTACTCAACCCAGAGATGTCCAACTTGTGTGAGAACAAATGGCTTTAAATGATATAGTTTGGAGTTATGGACAGTGACAGTAAATTTAACCTTGTCTTTCCCTCACATGGTGTCATGGAGAAAAACTGGAGAATCACCAGGAGACACGGAGAGTTCTTCAAAACGTAGGTCTTTTATTTGCAAACAAAAAACTGTGACAACCAGTAAGTGAATTCTTGATTGCCCCCAAACCTCAGAGTCCATGGCTCTTTATACCTTTCTGTTATCATGCTTTTGTTAGCTTATCAGCATGCCCAACTGTGTTAGTCAGAGTTATCTTTCTCCAGATATATCACAACCAATAATGTTAGTTCCTGTTTTCTCTCTACTTCCGCTACTATAGTTTTTTTTTCCCCAACATTCTACTTGATATTATTCTGATGTCACAAATAGATGTTTTACTACCACCTCTGCCACAATGGTCTTCCATCCTCAGCCCTACTTATTATTATTCTAATATCATGATTAGATATTTTACTACCCCATCTACCACAATGATCTTCTCTCCCAGGCTGACCCTGCTAACTATTGATTAGATACTTATTGTCATTTCCTAAATATTTATTGTCCCGACCTGTCCCAAACTCCCATGATGGTATTTAGGAAATGAGTCTGCCTTTACTAATTGTTGTTACCTCAGCCTGCCATAGTAACCTTTCAGCCCCAGTCTGATTCTGTTAACTGGTGTAGCAGCATTCCACTATCCTTATCTCATCCTACCACAGTGACCTTTTGACCAGTGTAGCATTCTACAGACCCCTTGTCACAGATCGCCAGTAGTCTTCATGCTTTAACCTTTCCCATGCTTTCATGCTCTTTATCTTCCATAATGGCTGATCAGGAATTATATAAATGATTTGGATGTTAATATAAGAGGTAGGGTTAATAAGTTTCCAAACAACACCAAAATTGGTGGTGTAGTGGAAAGTGGAAAAGGTTGTCTCAGAGTGCAATGGGACTTTGATAAGACAGACAGATAAGTCAAGGAGTGACAGACTGAGTTTAATTTAGATAAATGTGGTAAGGCAAATCAAGCCAGGAATTATATATTTAAAGGTAGGATCCTAGGGAGTATTGTTAAACAAAGTAGGCTTGGAGTGCAGGTTTATAGTTCCTTGAAGGTGGAATCACAGTTAGACAGGGTAGTAAAGAAGGCATTTGGTATGCTGGCCTTCAATAGTCAGTGCATTGAGTACAGGATTTGGGATGTCACGCTGTGGCTGGACAGGGCATTGGTTCGGCCGCTTTTGGAATATGGTGTTCAATTCTGGTCTCACTGCTACAGGAAAAGTATTGTTAAACTTGAAAGGGTGCAGGAAAGATTTACAAGGATGCTACAAAAAAACATAAATTGCTGGAAAAGCTCAGCAGGTCTTGCAGCATCTCTGGAGAGAAATCAGACTTGCAGGTCAGGTGACCCTTCCTCAGAACTGATGGTAGCTTGGAATGGAAGCTGAGGTCTTTTTCCCCAGAGTAGGGGAGTCCAAAACTAGAAGGCATAGGTTTATGGTGAGAGGGGAAGGATTTAAAAGACAGCTTTTTCATGCAGAGGGTGGTGCGTGTATGGAATGAGCTGCCAGAGGAAGTGCCAGACGAAATGATGGAGGCTGGTAAAATTACAAAATTTAAAAGTCATCTGGATGGGTATATGAATGGGAAGGGTTTACAGGATATGGGCCAAATGCTGGAAAATGGGTTTAGATTAATTTAGGATATCAGGTCGGTATGGATAAGTTGGACTGAAAGGTCTGTTTCTGTGCTGTATATGTCTATGATTCTATAACTCTGGTTTCCCCCACATTTACCAAGTGTCATTAGCACATGTTGGATACATTTACAAGTTGACCATGAGTTTCTTTGGTCATATTGTACTGAGTGGGGTAAGAATCAGGAGCTTTTGGC
The DNA here is from genome assembly GCF_047496795.1 of Chiloscyllium punctatum. Classification (NCBI taxonomy): domain Eukaryota; kingdom Metazoa; phylum Chordata; class Chondrichthyes; order Orectolobiformes; family Hemiscylliidae; genus Chiloscyllium; species Chiloscyllium punctatum. The sequence goes on from NC_092760.1 coordinate 74,656,507, forward strand.
TCAAAGGCTGGACATTACTCTAAAAACCTCCCTGCACATCCACTGCATGATGGAGTGGCTTTTCCATAACTATTCTCTTTGTGTCAAATTGAAAGTAATCAAACACACTGAAGAGAAAATAATAAGCAGACACATGCTGGCCTGTGCTGATGGACTTATTGTTAAACTATTGTTGTAGCTACCCATGACTAAAGTTGACAAGATGGCCACCTGGGGCTTTTCAGCTGACACAAAATGGCCGAAAGAGGTTGGCAACTGCATATAGCAGATGTTCACAGCCAGACTTGTGGTCACCATACAGAGTTACTGGATAAGATAAGATTCTCCATGGGAAGAAACATCAGAGATATTAATTAGTTTTCTGTAAACAGGCAGTTCTCGACATAAGCATTTTAAAAAGGACAATTTGAAAGGCCGAGGTTAGCCACAGTCACAAGTTCGTTATTTAGTAAACAGTAGAAGGAAAAGTCTGATCCTACAGTATTCTGAACTTGTTAGGTAATTGTAAAATTAGAAATGGAAACAACAAATTAGTGTGAAAAGGTTAGGTGCATTCCTTGAGCTATTGTTTGTAGATAGTAAAGAGGTCCATTGCATTATTTGGGAAGTTAAAGTAATAAATGGTTCAAACAGTCAACCTCTAAGAGATCAAACAAGGTTGTAAAACATGGAGAGATAAACAATTGAAGCTTAAGTACAGATTCTTACATCCAAAGATCAAGGGAAGATTGGCAGAGACAGGATAGAAAATACAGATTGAAGCTGTGATTATGTCCCCCAGTTATTGTGGAATCGAAACAAGTTTTGTTTATTGGTAAAGTTGAAAAGTGATTGAATTTCACCCTCGAATACTTGCTTTGTGTTAAGAAAAGAAAATTAGTATTGGCAAGATTTTAGAATAGAAACAGGAAAAGAATTAAACTCTGGTTTAAAAAGCACTTACAATATGAGAATAGCAGCATTTGTAATTGCAACTGCATGTCAGTAGGTCTGTTTGTTTGATCTGTAGGAATCCTGTAAAATCTCTCAGGCTGAGGTGAGACAGCCATCGTCTCAATCTGTCATTGCATCAGAAAATTGTATTAACTTCATATTAGAATTAATTTTAATTACTTTTTAACAATTGGTGGAAGTTAATATCCTCCATAATCCTCTGTACTAAAGTTAGTAGAGAATTTGGAGGAGTTCTTAGTGATAAGCAAATATTTGTGGTGACTGGCAAATTGTGCAGTGCAGCTGGCAAATGACTGAGAAGGGCTCTAACTGTCAGAAAAATTGTAAGATCCCAAAGACAGATGATGGAGGTATCTGGCAGACATCATAAGATTATGGGACAACCTAGGATTGACCATGGAGTTGTCCAACATTGAGTGTATGCTTACTGGATTAGATGTATAGATTTGGGAGACATGGTTTAACAATGACATAAATGTTGTATGAAACTATTGTAAGGCAAGAGGTTAAAAAAAAGTTAGAGTTTCATTGATCTCTCCTTCGACCTGAGCTGTACTTAAGAGGGAACCGGACCCAATGTGAAAGCTAGAGGTAGAACAGTCTCTGGACTCTCCCACATGAGCGATAACAGAGCTCTGAAAATAGATTGCTGTACTGCTGAACACAGAATTCAAAGCTCCTCTTTGATATTTTTCCTCCAACAAGTAGCCACAATATTATTGAAAATCAACTATAGAGAAGCCAATCACCTTCCCTCACATTCATTTGCCAAGTCCTTACCATCAATAACCTTAGGTTTATCAGTGATCACAAACTAACAGCCATATATATGCTATGGTTTCAAGAGCTGTTCAGAGGCAGCAACCCACTCCCTGACTTCCCAAAACCTGTCTACAAGGCAAAATCAACAGTGTGATGGCATACTCTCTACTGTGCACAGCTCCACAACACTCAAGAAGATCAATAACATCTCTATATCGATAATACAAAGCAGACTATAAAACAGGATACCAACTTGCAGAACATTTCAGGGAAAATCTCTGGGATACACACACCAAACAACTCCACTGTCGAAGACTTCAACTCCCACTCCCACTCTGCCAAGAACATGCAAGTCCTAGACCTCCTCCACTGCCAAATCCTAGCCACCCGATGACTGGAGAAAGAACGCCTCATCTTCTTCCTTGGGACCCTCCAACCACATGGCATCAACGTCGACTTCATCAGTTGCCTCATCTCTCCTCCCCCACCTCATCACAGATCCAACCCTCCAACTCAGCACCGCCCTCTTGAACTGTCCCACCTGCCCATCTTCCTTCCCACCTATCCACTCACCCTCTGCTCCCACCTATCAACATCACTGCCCACCTATCGTGTTCCAAGCTAGCTTCCCAACAGCCCCACACTCTCTCCACCCCAACACCCCCATATTGCAGATGAAGGGCTTATACCCGAAACATCGACTGTCCTGTCCTTGGATGCTGCCTGACCTGCTGTGTTTTTCTAGCACCACACTTTGAGACTTTAAAATTAGTAAATTAAACATTCACTCCCTGGACCATGATTCACCACGGCACTTTAGAACACAGGATCTGTCAGACTAAGGTCAGCAAATGCATGAGAGCACCACAATCTACAGATTCCCCTCCAAGTCATAAACCATCCTGATCTGGAACTAAGTCACTTTTCTCTCTGTTGCTGTGTTTAAAAGCTGAGACCTCCCTTCATAACATTCAAATTGTGAATATGTATATATTTGATGGAAATCAAATGTTTAAGAAGATGGCTTGCTTTGACAAATTTCAGATGGGCCACAAATGCTGGCTTAGCCAACACTTACGAATACATGTTTATAAAAAAAACTTATAAGACTGTATTTCTTTAATATCAAAAAATTTACATGCACATAATGCCTTTCATGACCTCTTGATGTCCCAAAATATTTCTCAGCCAATTAAGGATCTTTCAAGTGTAATTACAATTAAAATGCAAGAAATGCTGCAGCCAAGTTACACACAGCAAGACTTCAGAAACAGCCAGGAAAGAAATGACAAATCATCTGCTTTTGATGTTTGATTGAGAGATAAACATTACTGGTGACATTGCCAGAAATCTTTGCTCCTCTTTGAATCATGTCATGGACCTTTAACAACCACGGGGCTTCAGTTTGACACATTATTCGAAAATGAGCACTTCCAACATTGCAACACTCCCTCAGAGTTGCTCTGAAGTGTCAGCCTGGGTGAATACGCAAATTTCTGATGTGGGAGTTGAACACACCACCTTCTGACTCAGAGGTGAGCCACTACCACTGAGTCAAGGCTGACACTTTGAACACACCGCAGGTGTTATTATTCACGCATCAGTTAAAATTTGTGTGCCCGATTGTTTAAGAGTTTGCTGACATGCTGCTGAGCTATTTAAAACATTTGCAGTTTACAAAACAAATTACATTAAAACTCGTTTTTGTGTAGAATGGCAAATGGAATAACCTATCTGTATAAGTGCTAAATAATGATCAGATTCAGATGTGTATAATAGTGATTTACACTAACATAATTTGTGATATTTTGCTACATTGCTTCCACAATTCCACTATGTTTTATAGAAGAAAACTGAAACAATTGAATGTTACTGTTTATTTGTCATTTCCCTCCTCATTTTAAATCGTCTGCTTCAGAAAGCTGTCCATTTATTTTCCCAGCCCTTGGATATCAGCTCAGATCTCAGACATGAGGTAGTTGAACCTCTTACCAGTGAAGAGGATTTCAGGCATTTTCTTTTCCTTCCACTTGCATCCCTTTGGAATATCTGCAAGGAGGTTGACAGCAATTCATAGTCAAAGAGTCTCATTTGTCCTTACTATATGTACATCTTCACTCCCACTGGATTCCAGTGGCAGTCACGTCCTGGAGAGGGAGCAGTGCCCAATCCTTCTCACGCATTACCACTATGCCAGTGATCACTCCACACAGACACAACAAAATTGTCCAAGTAATTTGTTGACTTGGAGTGGATCTGACAAAACACTTTGAAAGCTCTCTTTCAGGAGTTTAAAAAGTGCAATCCAGGCACGTCTACAGCAATACTGGGGAGTAGGGGTCAGACAGTTGGCTGGTAATTATGAGTTAAAACAAAGAACCATAAACACAGGTAGATGAGAGGATGGTTAGTTTCAAAGATCAGAAAGAGACCAAGGAGAGGTGGATGTTCTTAACAAAAGCTGGGAAAAGAAAAGGAAGCCAGGTAAACAAAGCAGACCTGTGCCTGACATTTAAAAGAAGGAATCTAAATGGACAACAGACAGAAAGCCACGTCAGATGATTCCAGAGTGGAAAGTCCAAACAAGTGGAAGGAAAATCGCTGGTTCTGGCATTGATTGCAAAACCAATTTTTGAACTGTTGAATTCATATAGTGCCATTCAGCCCATCAAGTCTACACCATCCCTCCCAAGAACATCCCACCCAGACCCATCCCCCCACCCCCCCAACTTCAAATCTTATTACCTGTAATCCTGCATGTCCAATGGCTAGCCCAACCACCCTGGGCACTATAGCATGGCCAATCCACCTAAAATGCACATCTTTGGACTGTGGGAGGAAACCAGAGCACCAAAACGAATCCCACACAGACACGGGGAGGACATGCAAACTCCAAACTAACAATCACCCGAGGGTGGAATCAAACACGGATCCCTGGGCACGGTGAGGTAGCAGAGCTAACCACTGAGCCACCGTGTCACTCTATGCCATGCTTGTAACATGAAAGATGGTCAGTGGTGAATGATTTGGCTGGCAGCAAGATTAACTGCCCCCAAGCAGAAAAGGATAGTTCAGAGAGACTGGGAAAAATGGGGGAAAGCCAGCAGCAAAGGACACAAAGACCAGAAGCTAAGAGAAGTTCAGAAGCCTTACAGGGAGCAACAAAACTCATGAGGGTTAGACTCACTTAAGAAGGTTCACTTGGAATAAACTGGACTAAAGACAGGTCAGCCTTATCAGGAAGGGTAACAAGAGAACCCAAATAAGCTAAAAGGCTAGAGTTATGCCAGCGCTCATAAAATCTGGAATAAAATGGTCAGGAAAAGTGACCAAGCCAGAACTTAGGGGTGGCATGGTGGCTCAGTGGTTAGTACTACTGCCTCACAGCACCAGGGACCCAGGTTCGATTCCAGCCTTGGGTGAATGTCGGTGTGGAGTTTGCATATTCTTCCTGTGTCTACATGGGTTTCCTCTGGGTACTTTGGTCTCCTTCCACAATCCAAAGATGAGCAGGTTAGGTGAATGTCTAAATTGTCCATAGTGTCCAGGGATGTATAGGTTAGATGCATTGGTCTGGGGTAAATGTAGGGCAGGCAAATGAGTCTGGGTGGGTTACTCTTAAAGGGTTGGTGTGGACTTGTTGGGCTGAAGGTCTTGTTTCCACACTGGAGGGGATTCTATTCTAAATTTAAATCTAGTTTACTCATATCATCACGTGTAGATTTCAACGATGACCACAGAAGTTCTTAGTCTCATCAGGAGAAAGTGAAGGTGAAGCCTCACTTTGTGGAACAGCCACAGGGAAGTTTAGCAGAAGATGAATATTTATTCAATGACAGTAGAGTTCCAGGGAAATTAGAATAGATTAGGGGAAAACTCTCTACCCAACACAGAGGAACCATACACCATAGCAAACTCCAATGGTGGAGAGCACCAGAGGCATATCCATTGAGAGATCAAAGAAACAAATCATGCCCGAACCTCCAACCACTCCAATCAAGTTCATACAAGATTCAATGAGAGCAAGATGCAGGATGTAGGTCTGGACACCCAGCAGGAGGCAATTATCAGATTACTCCACAAAAACTCCCAGAAGACTAATTCGTGAAAATGCTTGAATCTAACACATGGATTATAATATTGGTCAATGAAGGGTTAAAACTTCAAAAAGGGAGGACAGTTTGGGGATCAAACCCGCTGGTTTTCCCAAAACATGTTTTAAAGCCTAGTTAAGATGAGGGAGCGAATGTGGAATGTGTGTGTTTTTCTCCCTGTTTTCTGTATTGTTATTTCATATTGACCAGGAAATGGAACAATCACTGCAAACAATATTGCTTGGTTCCTTTCTTCTGATGAGAAAGTTTCACCATAGCGGTAAAGTATGTATTATCAATTTTCAACCTCCATTGTCAGTTTTCTACCACGGACTCTCATGACCTAAAACAGTTTTAAAAATGAAAATACACTGTATTAAAATTGCCACAGTGATTACCTTATCATAAGTTGGCCACACTCCAGAAAATCAATTCAAAATAAACAAAGTTAACTGAACTGAAGTTAACTTTTTTATCAAAGGAGACTGAAACCAGTCAGGGGTGAAGAAGTGTATTTAGTTTATACCTTTCTAATAGGTTTCAAAGTTTGGAGGGGAATAACTCACTCACAATTATCCAGTTTAGAAAGACAATGATCCCAGACATGAATATCTGAATGAGGTGTGTTTCAGGCAGCTGCTTTGGCAGAATGTTGAAATTGGATTTGTAGCGACAGAATTGGAAGAACTCTCTTTAGCTCTGTAGGAACAAATATAAATTGGAGAAACGCCAAAAAAAACACACACAAAGCTATCTGCAATGTTTAGAGCAGCTTCAGGATACCATTATTCACCCATGGTCTCAGGTTAACACTTCACACCACAAGGACACCCTAAGGACTTTAAATGCCATTGTTTTATCAACTCATTTGCATTGCACAATGCACCCCCTTTTAACAAAATTTTTGTGAGTTGTGTGTATGGTCTCTGTTACATTTTCTTATTTTTGCAATTTAGTAGGTGATAGAATTAATTAATTCATTCAAGAAAACCTTACAAATGGCTCCTTGATTTGTTTTTCATTAACTGGTTAACTTCATTTTTTATTGAAGTGAGCCATATGCTGCATGTTCAAAAGATGAGCAAATTGTTGTTGCAGCTACCTGAGGTGGTTAAAAAGTCAGGAGCCTATTTCAATCTGGTTGTGATAAATATAGTGGTCCCAGCAATGATACGGAGGTGGGACATAAATTAGGGAAGACATAACAAATTGGAAATACTAAAATATGGAGGTCTTGCTGAATTAGCAGACATTAAAATCAGAAAAGTAGTCAGACTTCAAATTGTGGTCAGACATTCAAAAGAAGTCCAAAACTAGAGGGCATAAGTTCAAGAAAAGAGGGGAAAGATTTAAAAGGGACCTAAGGGACAATTCCTTTGTGCAGATGGTAGTGTGTGTATGGAATGAGCTGCTGAAGGAAGTGATGGAGCTGGTACAGTTACAACATTTAAAAGTCATCAGGATGGGTATATGAATAAGAAGGGATTAAAGAGATATCGGCCAAATTACCGGCAAAAGGGACTAATTTATTGAGTATATTTGTTTAGCATGGACGAGTTGGACCGAAGTGTCTGTTTCTGTGTTGAACATCTCTATGACTCGAAGTGAAATGCAGCATGAGATTCCATTGATGAGGTCGGTATGCACCAGACCAGACCCCCTCAAAACATTTTAAGAAGATAGCCTACACCCTAACGTCTTCTTACCTTAAAGGTAAATTTAAAGTGTTGTGTTCCAGTTGCCATGTGACTGATCAAACTACTCAGCGTTAAGCAAAACATAACTCTATAGTTATAATACAACAAAAGAAAGAAGAACTTAGAATAACTTAGCTCTATTGGAAAGCTAATAGAATAATAGATACAGCAACTAAACGTAGTTCTCCTATTACGCCATAGTTGCATTCCAGTGAAACCTCCCTTAGTAGAAAGTTGTTTAATAGAAATAATGTGGCCAGTGGGATTAGGGGCAGACCAGCAACAAAAATCACTCACACTCGCTCAAAAATCACACAAAAGTCTAACACAAAGTATAGCACAGCCTGAATGAAGGTTGAAATCATATTTATTAATGAAACAAGAGTAAATTTAACACAGTACACTTACAGAATGTAAGAAAGCTGCTGTGTACAGTACCTCTCACAGAAAGCTGCTCTATCAGCAGCTGACATCCGCGCAGAATGGCACGAAGACCGGCGCATGCACAGAAGAGCGCGGAGATTTCAGCCCGCACATCAGGGTATGTGCAGAACAAAGCATGCGAACTGATCCCCGCTGGCATCATGCTACTGCCTACAGAGGTAAGCATTCTCCAAAACACCATTCCCTAATTCGTCAGCGATATTATTAGCCAAATCATACTGCTAAATGTGCGATTTTCCAGAACTACCTGTATTAATAATTAACTATTCCAATATTGTAGCATCCCATAAACACATCCCTTGGCAAAAATAGAAATTCAGAAATCAGAATTTCTCACAAGCAACCCAGCAGCAGGGAGAGAGAAAACAATATCAGATGAAAACTCAGAAAGAGTAGCAGCAAGAAGATATTTACTGCAACTTCCAACCCTGTTGAGAACTCCAACAGCATCTGCTGCTGCATCTCAAAGCTTAAAAACTAGAAATTCTGGTCTGTGAGAGCTGGCTACACCCAACCAGACTGCTTCAATTCTCTAACTTTTCAAAAAAAAAGGCCTCACAAGTTACTTATCTGCTCATAGACTGCTTGACACCTGCCCCCAGATCGCTCTCTAAAAGAAGCCAGGACAAAGCATACCTCTGAAAGCCACAGCATCATCATATGGTGGTTTACAAATAAGTTTGAAGGGCCCTAGTGGAAACATTCCTACTCCTGCTGATCCACAGGAAGTGTTGTAGAGTGACAGATCTGACAGAGCCAATCATGTTTGCCTCCCTTCAGATCCAGGTCTCCCTGAGGTGTGGAAATCCATCCTGCACCAAGAATTTAAGTGTGAATCAGAAAATAACATCGAAACAAAAACAAGTCATCATTACAATATTTTAAAGAGAACTGCATTCACCTCCATTTAAATCAGAGGAAGGGGTGAGCTGGGATTTGGGTGTGGGCTTTGCAAATTTTAGCTTTTGTTTCAAAGTCCAAATGATGAGTCAGAATGAAATCTTTCGAGTCTTGTCTTCTAGTTAACTCACACGATTTAGCTGAATCTCTGTGTTGTAATTTATTTTAAAGCATATAAACTATTGTGCAGATGGTTCCTACTGACATCAAGCTGATACATTAATTGAATTAAAGTCATATTTTCTTCTGTACTACCAAGCTAGGAAGGTGCCAGCATCTTGGTATCCCTGGCAGTCATGGTAAAATCTGAAAATGTGTTGCGGGAAAAGGGCAGCAGGAGAAATCTGAGTTCATCCCTTAAAAAAGTGCATCCAAGGAGCAGGAGAATCGATGTATCGGGCATGAGCCCTTCTTCAGGAATGAGGAAAGTGTGTCCAGCAGGCTAAGATAAAAGGTATCTGGATTAGTGGTGCTGGAAGAGCACAGCAGTTCAGGCAGCATCCAAGTAGCTTCGAAATCGACGTTTCGGGCAAAAGCCCTTCATCAGGGATAAAGGCAGTGAGCCTGAAGCGTGGAGAGATAAGCTAGAGGAGGGTGGGGGTGGGGAGAAAGTAGCATAGAGTACAATGGGTGAGTGGGGGAGGGGATGAAGGTGATTGGTCAAGGAGGAGAGGGTGGAGTGGATAGGTGGAAAAGAAGATAGGCAGGTAGGACAAGTCTGGACAAGTCAAGGGGACAGTTACTGAGCTGGAAGTTTAGAACTAGGGTGAGGTGGGGGAAGGGGAAATGAGGAAACTGTTGAAGTCCACATTGATGCCCTGGGGTTGAAGTGTTCCGAGGCGGAGGATGAGGCGTTCTTCCTCCAGGCGTCTGGTGGTGAGGGAGCGGCGGTGAAGGAGGCCCAGGACCTCCATGTCCTTGGCAGAGTGGGAGGAGAAGTTTAAATGTTGGGCCACGGGGTGGTGTGGTTGATTGGTGCGGGTGTCCCGGAGATGTTCCCTAAAGCGCTCTGCTAGGAGGCGCCCAGTCTCCCCAATGTAGAGGAGACCGCATCGGGAGCAACGAATACAATAAATGATATTAGTGGATGTGCAAGTAAAACTTTGATGGATGTGGAAAGCTCCTTTAGGGCCTTGGATAGAGGTGAGGGAGGAGGTGTGGGCGCAGGTTTTACAATTCCTGTGGTGGCAGGGGAAAGTGCCAGGATTGGAGAGTGGGTTGTTTGGGGGCGTGGACCTGACCAGGTAGTCACGGAGGGAACGGTCTTTGCGGAAGGCGGAAAGGGGTGGGGGGGGGAAATATATCCCTGGTAGTGGGGTCTGTTTGGAGGTGGCGGAAATGTTGGCGGATGATTTGGTTTATGCGAAGGTTTGTAGGGTGGAAGGTGAGCACCAGGGGCGTTCTGTCCTTGTTACGGTTGAAGGGGTGGGGTCTGAGGGCAGAGGTGCAGGATGTGGACGAGATGCGTTGGAGGGCATCTTTAACCACGTGGGAAGGGAAATTGCGGTCTCTAAAAAAGGAGGCCATCTGGTGTGTTCTATGGTGGAACTGGTCCTCCTGGGAACAGATCCGGCTGAGGCGGAGGAATTGGGAATACGGGATGGCATTTTTGCAAGAGGTAGGGTGGGAAGAGGTGTAATCCAGGTAGCTGTGGGAGTCAGTGGGTTTGTAAAAAATGTCAGTGTCAAGTCGGTCGTCATTAATGGAGATGGAGAGGTCCAGGATGGGGAGGGAGGTGTCAGAGATGGTCCAGGTAAATTTAAGGTTAGGGTGGAATGTGTTGGTGAAGTTGATGAATTGCTCAACCTCCTCGCGGGAGCACGAGGTGGCGCCAATGCAGTCATCAATGTAGCGGAGGAAGAGGTGGGGAGTGGTGCCGGTGTAATTACGGAAGATCAACTGCTCTACGTAGCCAACAAAGAGACAGGCATAGTTGGGGCCCATACGTGTGCCCAAGGCTACCCCTTTGGTCTGGAGGAAGTGGGAGGATTCAAAGGAGAAATTGTTAAGGGTGAGGACCAGTTCAGCCAAACGAATGAGAGTGTCGGTGGAAGGGTACTGTTGGGGATGTCTGGAGAGGAAAAAACGGAGGGCTTGGAGGCCCTGGTCATGGCGAATGGAGGTGTAGAGGGATTGGATATCCATGGTGAAGATGAGGCGTTGTGGGCCAGGGAAACGGAAGTCTTGGAGGAGGTGGAGGGCGTGGGTGGTGTCTCGAACGTATGTGGGGAGTTCCTGGACTAGGGGGGATAGGACAGTGTTAAGGTAGGTAGAGATGCCCCTCAGTGGGGCAGGAGCATGCTGAGACAATGGGTCGGCCAGGGTGGTCAGGCTTGTGGATCTTGGGAAGGAGGTAGAACCGGGCAGTGCGGGGTTCCTGGACTATGAGGTTGGAAGCTGTGGGTGGGAGATCTCCTGAGGTGATGAGGTTCTGTATGGTCTGGGAGATGATGGTTTGGTGATGGGGGGTGGGGTCATGTTTGAGGGGGCAGTAGGAAGAGGTGTCCTCGAGTTGACGTTTGGCTTCAGCGGTGTAGAGGTCAGTGCGCCAGACTACCACGGCGCCCCTTTTATCCGCTGGCTTGATGGTGAGGTTGGGATTGGAGCAGAGGGATTGGAGGGCTGCGCGTTGTGAGGGTGAGAGGTTGGATTGGGGGAGGTAGGTAGACAGGTCTATGCTACTTTCTCCCCACCCCCACCCTCCTCTAGCTTATCTCTCCACGCTTCAGGCTCACTGCCTTTATTCCTGATGAAGGGCTTTTGCCCGAAACGTCGATTTCGAAGCTACTTGGATGCTGCCTGAACTGCTGTGCTCTTCCAGCACCACTAATCCAGAATCTGGGTTCCAGCATCTGCAGTCATTGTTTTTACCTAAGATAAAAGGTAGGCAGGAGGGACTTGGGGGAGGGGCGTTGGAAATGCGATAGGTGGAAGGAGGTCAAGGTGAGGGTGATAGGCTAGCACCTTCCCCTGCAACCGCAAGAAATGCAAAATTTGCGCCCACACCTTTCCCCTTACTTCCCTCCAAGGCCCCAAGGGATCCTTCCATATCCACCACAAATTCACCTGCACCTCCACACACATCAGTTACTGCATCCGCTGCACCCGATGTGGCCTCCTCTATATTGGGGAGACAGGCCGCCTACTTGCGGAACGTTTCAGAGAACACCTTGGGACACCCGGACCAACCAACCCAACCACCCCGTGGCTCAACACTTCAACTTCCCCTCCCACCCCACCAAGGACATGCAGGTCCTTGGACTCCTCCATCGCCAGATCATAGCAACACGACAGTTGGAGGAAGAATGCCTCATCTTCCACCTGGGAACCCTCCAACCACAAGGGATGAACTCAGATTTCTCCAGTTTCCTCATTTCCCCTCCCCCCCACCTTGTCTCAGTCAAATCCCTCGAACTCAGCACAGCCTTCCTAACCTGCAATCTTCTTCCTGATCTCTCCGCCCCCACCCCCACTCCAGCCTATCACCCTCACCTTGACCTCCTTCCACCTATCGCATTTCCAACGCCCCTTCCCCAAGTCCCTCCTCCCTACCTTTTGTCTTAGCCTGCTGGACACACTTTCCTCATTCCTGAAGAAGGGCTCATGCCCGAAACGTCGATTCTCCTGCTCCTTGGATGCTGCTTGACCTGCTGTGCTTTTCCAGCAACACATTTTCAGCTCTGATCTCCAGCATCTGCAGTCCTCACTTTCTCCAGTCATGGTAAAATGAATTGGTTGCTGTGATGTGGGCCACATTTGCACAATGTTCTCAATTTTACATCAGTCCCTTGCCTATCTTTTTAATTAACCTAAAATCAGGCACAGAAAAGTTGTCCACCACACAGGGAAGATCTTAAATGAAGTTGCAAATATGTTACCCATGTCACTAAAAATCAGGTTGGATGTTATTTTCCTCCTGTACCTCCATAACAAGGGAATGTAACAGTTGAGAAAAAGAAGGAATGAATTAAATTGATGCAGCTGACTTGCTGTTAGTCATTTTGAAATGAACACGTTTTTATCTTCTGTATAATATCTGATACCTTGAAAGGGCAGGTACCTGATGATTTTTGAAGCACTTCCTCAATACTTAGTTGCATGTGATAGTCTCTAATATGTCAGAAACAGCCTATAATGAACAGAGAAAACATTGGCAAATGTCACTGTTTGGTTCTTAAATTAGCTTTTCTCAATTTACAACAATTAGATTAGATTAGATTACAGTGTGGAAACACCGACCTGCCGAAGTACAACCCACCCAATACCCCTACATTTACCCCTTACCTAACATTACGGGCAATTTAGCATGGCCAATCCACCTTACCTGCACATCTTTGTGACTGTGGGAGGAAACCAGAGCACCCGGAGGAATCCCGTGCAGCCACAGGGAGAACGTGCAAACTCCACACAGTCAGTCGTCTGAGGCGGGAATTGAACCCGGGTCTCTGGCGCTGTGAGGCAGCAGTGCTAACCACTGTGCCACCGTGCCGCCCTCAAATGTTATAACAATGCTATGATCTATTTGACAGCAGTACAAACTGTGCCATTTAGACCCAAACTTTATGGACCTTGTTGACCTTGGATAGAAAGATATAATTATCATAAAGGAAGAAATAGAAATAAAATATCAATGGAAACTTTAACCTGGACACTGTGCAGATATAAATCAAAGACATTATAAAAATGTTGATGATAATTCAGTTTCATGTGTATATCTAATATTTAACAAAATTATATAACTGACTTTTTACTTTCTGGTTTGCCATATGAATTCTTCAATATGATTTGTTGCTTAGCCTGCTTAATAAGATCCCTGTTGATAGGCCTCAAATATTTCCTTTCATTGACACCAGAATAAAATTAATATTAAGAAAGTTGGAATCCATGCCATTAACTCAAGAGGTCATGGTACAAATCCCAATTTCCTGATAATCTAGTGGAGGTTGACTCAACAAACAGCATTTGCAAACACTGAATTGTTGAAATTGGAACTGAATCATTTGGACAGTCTGAAGATGGGACTCAATGGAATATTCAATATATTTTGAAAGTGTGACTGGAAACTGAATTTAAAAACTCAATCAAGTTAAACCAAAAAAAACCCTGCAGATCAGACACAAACAAACTTTTAAAGAAGGGACTGGACTCAAAACACTAACTCTGTTTTCTCTCCAAAGATGTATGCAGACCTGCCAGGTTTCTCCAGCAATTTCTGTTTTTGTTGTAAAAACTTAATTTATAACTGATTGACAATGACATTGGAATATTGTGAGCAATTCTGGTCTCCTTTCTATCGGAAAGATGTTGTGAAACTTGAAAGGGTTCAGAAAAGATTTACAAGGATGTTGCCAGGATTGGAGGATTTGAGCTATTGGGAGAGGCTGAACAGGCTAGGGCTGTTTTCCCTAGAGCGTCGGAGGCTAAGAGGTGACATTATAGAGCTTTATAAAATTATGAAGGGCATGGATAGGATAAGTAGGCAAAGTTTATTCCCCTGGGTGAGGGAGTCCAGAACTAGAGGACATAGGTTTAGGGTGAGAGAGGAAAGATATAAAAGAGACCTAAGGGGCAACGTTTTTCACACAAACGGTGGTATGTGTATGGAATGAGCTGCCAGAGGAAGTGGTGGAGACTGGTACAATTGCAACATTTAAAAGGCATCTGGATGGGTATATGAATAGGAAGGGTTTGGAGGGAAATGGGCTGGATGCAGGCAGGTGTGACTAGATTGGGTTGGGATATCTGGTCAGCATGGATAGATTGGACCGAAGGGTCTGTTTCCATGCTATACATCTCTATGACTCTATAATAGAAACCTTAAATTGGAGAACTAAGAGAATGCTGATGTTGATTGCTTTATAATTGTTCGTCAATATCACACAAACATCACAATTATGTCACAAGTGTGAAATACTGACCAAATCATTGCTTTTGGGTTTTCTGAATGACAAAGGCAAACTAAGCTCCTAGTGCTGAGAGTACTAATTAGGATGAATCTCTCTAATCCTCCAATGAAAGAAATTATGCTTTTGCAAATATGAAAAGGATGAATGGCAAATGCCTTCCTGCAAATTTGCAGTCGAGAATAAGTATGAGAGAAATGGTGTTCATTAATGGGGATTAGTAAAAAAGATTATAAAAATCGAGTGATTTAATTGGTTGCTGATTGGACTATTATCAACTGATGCTGTGTATTATAAAAATGTCATTTAAAATGTAAAGTTAATGTTGCTTTATTCCTTAAATCCACCAAATGCTCTAATCAATTTTCCTGTTTGACTTTTGTTCTGGTAAAGACTGACCTTGAGTTTATGAAAGAAATTAATCAAGAATCTGCAGTAACATAATTATTTGGATGTGAGCATAACAGGTGCAGTTAGTAAGTTTGCAGATGACACCAAAATTGGAGGTGTAGTGGACAGCGAAGAGGGTTACTTCAGATTACAAGAGGATCTTGACCAAATGGGCCAATGGGCTAAGAAGTGGCAGATGGAGTTTAATTCAGATAAATGCGAGGTGCTGCATTTTGGGAAAGCAAATCCGAGCAGGACTTGTACACTTTATGGTAAAGTCCTAGGGAGTGTTGCTGAACAAAGAGACCTTGAAGTGCAGGTTCATAGCTCCTTGAAAATGGAATCACAAGTAGATAGGATAGTGAAGAAGGCGTTTGGTGTGCTTTCTTTTATTGGTCAGAGTATTGATTTCAGGAGTTGGGAGGTCATGTTGCGGCTATACAGGACATTGGTTAGGCCACTGTTGGAATATTGCATGGAATGCTGGTCTTCCTCTTATCAGAAAAATGTTGTGAAACTTGAAAGGGTTCAGAAAAGATTTACAAGGATGCTGCCAGTGTTGGAGGGTTTGAGCTATAGGGAGAGGCTGAACAGGCTGGGGCTGTTTTTCCTGGAGCGTCAGAGGTTGAGTGGTGACCTTATAGAGGTTTACGAAATTATGAGGAGCATGGATAGGATAAATAGACAAAGTATTTTCCCTGGGGTGGGGTAGTCCAGAACTAGAGGGCATAGGTTTAGTTGAGAGGGGAAAGATATAAAAGGGATCTAAGGGGCAACCTTTTCACACAGAGGGTGGTACGAGTATGGAATGAGTTGCCAGAGGAAGTGGTGGAGGCTGGTACAATTGCAACTTTTAAAAGGCATCTGGATGGGTATATGAATAGGAAAGGTTTGGAGGGATATGGTCCGGGTGCTGGCAGGTGGGACTAGATTTGGTTGAGATATCTGGTCAGCACGGATGGGTTGGACTGAAGGGTCTGTTTCTATGCTGTACATCTCTATGACTCCATGACTCTATCTGTTCTCCATTAGATCTTTAAAACCTTTCCAGTCATGCATCAGACCCATGTGGAGACATTACCCAGAATACTCAAAATATGGAACCTGCTACCACGTGGAATAATTCAACTAAACATTTGACCTATTTTTAAGGGCAAGTTGAGTGCGAGGGAGATATGACTAGAAAGGTTGGCTGACTGAGTTATTCAGTGTAAAATAGAAGATTCATATGAAGCACAATCATTGGCAAAGGCCAGTTAAACAAAATAGCTTAGTTCTTTGCTGATTTATGTCTTTATTTTGAAAATCAACTTCAGTCATCTTGGTACGATCACAAACTACAATATATTATGTCATCTTCTTGTCTATTTACTAACATGCGGTTATTTACTTAGTTGCTATTTGCAAACAGTTCCCAAAGTCAAAAGCACTCCACACCTTCGTGAAAGTGCTGCTAGACTCCAAGTTCCAGAAATCTAGTTTTCAAATTTCTGTTCACTGGGTGTTATTACAGCCTTCGGGCTGGATTACTGCTGAGTCAGGAAGACTCTGTGTAATATAGAAAATCTAATACTGGCTGTCATTGGAAAGAAAAGCAAGTGCAGGAATATGTGTGCTGAGTTAAGGAGGGGGATATTTGTTACCTTTCAAACTGCAGAAACTATTTTAGAACATGTGGAATTTTGAAAGGTGTTTACAAAATCCTCCGTTATCCCCGCAGCCATATTCTTCAACATCCTGAGATATAGAACTTATCAACCTTCAAGCCTATTATCGTCTCCGACACAATCTTGCTGTTAATACTAATTTCCTTCAATCTTTCATCAACATTTCTGGGAGATTTTGCATCTTCCTCAATAAAGGCAAACACAAAGTAATCACTGAGCTCCTTGGACATCTCTCTGTTCTACGGTATAATTTTAAAAAAAACTCATCAAGTAATCAACCCCCATTTGTCTCATCCAAACATTTCTTTTTCACATACTTACAGAAGATTTTCAGGCCTTCTAATGTTTCTTGCTGCTCAAAGTCTGAAACCTAAGCTCAGCTTTTGTAGCTAGAGACATTTGTTGCAGTATATACAGTCCACTTGGCCAAGGTGACAAACCATACTGTAACTTATTTCAATTAAATCAAGCAGAATAACTTATTACTTGCTCATCAATTAACTTCTTCTCCAAAACCAAAGTATGAACCAATTAATGGGAGCTCAAAAAGGTAGCAAAAGACAGGAGCATCTTCTTTCCCCTCTTCATTGAACTCCCTCACTCACCAGTCACTCGCCTCAGAAGTTCATAAAATATAGGATTCAAAATCACACAACACCAGGTTATAGTCCAACAGGTTTAACTGGAAGCACACTCGCTTTCGGAGTGCTGCTCCTTCATCAGGTGGTTGTGCGGTGCTCCGAAAGCTAGTGTGCTTCCAATTAAACCTGTTGGACTATAACCAGTGTTGTGTGATTTTTAACTTTGTACATTCCAGTCCAACACCAGCATCTCCAAATCATAAAATACAGGAGCAGAATTAGGCCTTTCAGCCCATCAAGTCTGCTTCGCCATTCGATCATGACTAATATGCTCCTCACCCCTAGTTTCCTGCCTTCTCTCCATATCCCTTCAACACATTACCACTTAAAAGTCTGTCTAACTCCTCTTAAATGTACTCACTATTCCAGCATTCACCACACTTTGAGGTAACAAATTCGACAGATACCTTATATTCTGTACATCTAAAGCAGAATGGACAAGGTGACCTGTGGATCATCTCTTGTTCTTTCTGAAAAGCAAATGGTCAAGCTTCTGAAATTAAGCATAAGCTAGTTAGCTCATGAACTAACTGCAGCTGCTCTCAGAGAACTTGCATACATCTCTAGCAATACTGGAATAAAATGTCATTTCTATTTATTTGAAGAATAATTCATAATTATTTGCATAAGTAAAGAAAAAGTTGAATTTCAGATAGATAGAAATTAACTATCTAAAGCTCACTCACCAGCTTTTACTTCAGTGAAATATCACTGTCTGCCCAGTTCACAACTTTCATCAGCATGATTGCAATGCATTAATAAATGAAAACTTGATATGATTCATGAAAATGCCAAGAAGGAATCTCGGAAATCCTTTGTCCTTTAAATTATGCAGCTTGACCATCTCCATACCAATAAGTTTTTAAAAAATCATCTTATTCATCCTTTTATCAGAGATATTATCCTGCTTTGATCAATGACATTACATCTCCACTAAAATAATGAGCAAAAATTTTAATATGTGATTGAAACACATTTCGAATTATATTTACGCAACAAACTTTCAGGACCTTCTGTGACAATATAGTTTGTTTGAAATAATCTATGTCATTTCCAAATATATGTGTAAATCATTAATCCACAGACTCCCACTATTGAAAACTGCCACTGCTATATATAAATCCAACATTAGTTACTTGGATGGATAAGATGGCTCTGTTGTACTCTTCTGACTCATATATCAGGTTTTAAACAATCTGTCTGTTTATTCAAAGTGAAGTTTGGCCAAAATATCCCCAAACTGAAAGAAATTGGATTGTGACCATGTTAATTAGCACTTTTAAAATAAATGCAACTGTTTTAATATGTGTCAGCCATAACAAAAATCTTGCCACTACAAGAGTTCCTTTAGCTACATTATTCATGGTACACAATGGGTTCAAAAAGATGGCAGTGGAGTAGGGCTTCTAAGGCTGCACATTGTCCGCTCCATTTGCCTTTCTTGTTGTTTCCTTCTTGTTTTTCTCTCTGCTCTTTTTTTCCTTTTATTCTTTCTGTTATTTTATTTCCCTCTTCTTGAAGAGCTCGGTTGTGACAATGCTATTGGTGACGGCGAGTGGCCTCAGCGCAAGATCAATGGCAGCCACAGCAATGGCACTGTTCAGGGGCTTTTACATCAGTGAAGCGGTCCTAGTGCCGACTCCTAGCTGCTGCGGCAGAGGCAGCTTTCTGTTCTGGCAGCATCTGCGTTCAGTGCAGATTAATGGAAGTGACAGCGAAGCGGGGTTTGGGGCCAGTATGCGACCCAGTGGCATCGGCAGTAGCTGCATTAGTGAGTTGGGACCAAAGCATACTCATGGCAGTGGCAGAGTTGAGTTTGGGCCAGTGCAGTGGGACCTGCATTGGTGAGGTCCAGTGAGGATTCACAGTGACAAGGGACAACGAGGATTCACAGTGGCGAGGGCATTGGTGGAAGCAAGAAAGCATCAAAGAGTAGTGACTTGCTTCCACTGGTGGTTATATGGAGAATGAGACTTGTGCCTGCCATCAGGCCCATGACTCATGGCGGAGAAGTTAACAAGAAGGACTTGTTTTTCTTTATTTCTTTATTTTTCTGCCTTAATATTCTTTTTCTGTGTTTTAAGATGCTGTCAGGGAATAGCGACACTATGCAACACTTTTCACTGTATTTTGTAACAAAATACATGTGACAATAAACAAATCAATAAAAGAGAAAAGAGGGAAAAACAAGAAAGAAACAACAAGAAAGGTAAATGTAGTGGACAATGTACGGTGTCAGAAGCCCCACCACCATCTTTTTGAACTCGCTGTGTACCATGAATTATATAGCTAAAGGAACTTTTGTGGTGTGGCATGGGGGAGAATGTGCAAAGTCCACACAGACAGTGGCCTGAGGCTGGAATAGTTGGCAGCAGTGCTAACTGGATTGGAAGGGAAGCCGAGCAGGAAAGCCGGTGGAGCAGCAATGGCAGGAGTTTCTGGGGATAATTCAAAAGCCACAACAGAAATTTGTCTCCATGGGTTTCCTCCAATTTCCTCCCACAAGATGTGCAAGTTAGGCGGATTGGTCATATTAAGTTGCACATCGTGTCTAGGGATGTACAGGCCAGGTGGATTAGTCATGGGAAATGCCAGGTTACAGGGATGGGCAAGTGGGGTAGGTCCGTGTGCAACGCTCTTTGCAGGGTCAGTGTGGATTCAATGGGCTGAATGGCCTGTCTCCACTCTGTTGAGATTCTATGACTCAATGAAAAAAAAAGCCTTTTATCAGAAGGCACTATCATGAATATTTCGAACAGCACATGGAACTGGTTCACTGTCTTAATACTGATAAGTGTATTGACAAAGGGACAAGCATGATTAGAACCAATGTAAGTTAAGTAACTTCATTTTTGGTAATAAAATTCACTTTGTTACAGATAGGATGAACACAAGAAGCTGATGTGGTACAAGAGACTATTTGGAATAAGCATGTGATTGACCAACTTCCCTCAGAACAGAAGTCATCTAAATTGCAGAGACTAGAGGGTTGAAACAAGACCAGCCTGATGAGATGAACATTACTGCCTCTTCCTTACAACTCATTTGGTCCATGAAATAGGCAGTTGTAAGTTTTAAACTCTCTTTTAGTGGATGTTAGATCATTGTATAAACCGCGTATAATTTAGGACATTTTTTTTACTCACAAATCTTTGAATTTTGCAGTTCATGTAGTTATTCTATAATACGATGGTTACATTCTTGTGCAACCCCGCATTATAGAAAAATCACGCTTTAAAAACAGCGCTTAAAGTGTTGGCGATGTAATTGTGTTGCAGCCAACATATGTTTTAAAAGTTCATGCTTTAGAAACAGTGTTCCCAATTTATCAATTGCGTTAAAGTGAATTTGTGTTAACAAAATGCGCATTATAGCATAACAACCTGTACAAGAAGACGCCATTGAGTTGTTTCTGCGTTTAATCCATGATGTACCTCATAACAGAATATGATGCTGACACTCAGCGTCATAAATGAAGGTTTCACTATGCTAGCTTCTAGTATCATATTCATCAGCAAGTGATTACTGTCGAACAATAGAAATTTGAAATAAAGCAGAATAATAAAACATACCATTTTCAAAGATCTAACAGCTTATTCAATGAAGAAGGTGAACTCCAAATAAAACCTTTATATTATATGTAACAATTACTTTAATTTATATGGAGGATTAAACTGATCAGATGCCCCAATCTGCTTCACAGGAGTATTATCAAAGAAAATTTTGCATGCAATTTGATGGTCATTACAATGCTTTGCACTGATCCTACTCATATTGATCGCTCATACAGGGATTACATTCACCTTATGCAGCAGGGGTATTGTATTTCTATCATTGTGCATCTATATAAGTTTCAAGTTAAATACATATTGGCTTCTCCATCACCAACAATTATTTGCATTGTTCTTGAGTGTCAACTTCATGGCGAAATTACAATGGCGAGTTTGAAGCAGGATTTAAAATTGAAGATTACCCAACATAATAGATACCAGATGAGAGAAATGTCAATATTCTGTCCATATATACTATACAGTACTTGCTACAGACAGTCTTTAATAAATCCTACTTAATGTTGAAAGGTGAAATAAGAGGCATTTTCCTCTTATTAATAATAAATGTCCTCAACGTGTCTGAAAGTAGTTCCAGAGTTCTACAGGATTCTTGTACATTTTTCTCCACCACACAGACAGCTTCCAGCATTGTGTCAATTTATGGTTATCTGTGAACCAGGATGCAACTGGTGCCTCAAACTGTATATTATTCCAACACCTACCTTGTTTCTTTCTACTGTAAAACAAACCAATGTCAAAGCAAGCAGATTAAATAGACGATAACAATGAATTTCTGAGCTCTCTGCACTCAAAAACAAACATGTTCCTGCTTTTCAGAACAATTGTGGCTGCCTATAGTGGTAATAGTACAGTACTCAGGCAGCTGGTGCTAAACAGATGATTTAGTCTTTTTGCACTGTTAAGTCGTCTAATGAAATAAAGGAGGATAAATAAAATCAAAATGTGTCCATGAGCAATAATTTTGTTAATTTCCTATTTTCACTCTAAACTCTTCCGACCTGGAGAGAAGCAGCAGATAAGTAAAACATCATTGCCGGACATGTACTATGACAGAGATCCAACCCTCCCTCTCTGCACCATCCTCTTGACCTGGCCTACCTGTCCACCTTCCTTCCCACCTATCTGCTCTACCCTCCCCAGCGTCCTATCACAATCACCGCCAACCTCAGCCACCTATCACTTTTCCACCTACCAGGATTATTAACTTTGTCTCTCTTCACAAATTCTGCCTTACTTACCGACCATTATCAACATTTCTTGTTATTATTTCCAGACTTCTGACAATGCAGTATTGTATTATGGCGAAAAGCAAGTGGTCCTAATAATCATGTGCTTTTTATCATATGAACAAAGATTGGGACATGGGATTAACATAGAACTAAAACATCATAAGTTTATAAAAAGCTTACATTTGACAAATCTATGGAATTTTTAAAATTTGAATGGAGACATTTGACATTCCACAAATACAAAAACAGTGGTTCAAGTGCAGAACAATTACTCAGCAATAATTATGACTTCTCCCCCATGAAAATTCAGTTACATCTTTTTCAACAAGGTAGAGCATTTTTAATGTTGCTTTTTAACAATGGTAAGTGTGTAAAAAATGAGAAGTTCATATCAAATCACTCACTTTATGCACTGATTCTTCAAAAACTTGAATGCCTCACTTGTGAATGAACAGGTTATCATTGACAGCAACTTTCAGCTCTTTATGTTTATCTACTTCCAGCATCTGCTGTAAGGTTTATACTGTAATAATGATGACCAGTGGCAGTTTAACTATCCTTTCAAGAATAAACTCTTTCAACCATTAACTCCATGTTGCTGTTTTGGACTCCATTGTGAAAAGTCTAAAACTTGTTTTAATTTTTTGTATTTTTCTACTCCAGGCTGTACAATTGTGATAGTGTTACAATAATGAGATTTGTAAGATAGGTATATTTTTGGTCTGTTTTTTAAGGTAAAATCAAACAGGCAATTTGACCTGTTCTGAAGTCTTCTGACAGGAAGCCTGGTTGGTATGATTACTCAAGACTAATGAGGGTCCATAGTGCACTACTGGGAAGAAATACAAAATTATTAGATTTGTATACAATGGTAGTGAACTGTGTGAAAGTGAGGACTGCAGATGCTGGTGATCAGAGCTTAAAAATGTGTTGCTGGAAAAGCGCAGCAGGTCAGGCAGCATCAAAGGAGAAGGAGAATCGACGTTTCGGGCATAAGCCCTTCATCAGGAATAGCGAATGAAGGGCTTTTGCCTGAAACATTGATTTTCCTGCTCCTCGGATGCTGCCTAACCTGCTGTGCTTTTCCAGCACCACTCTAATCTTGACTCTAATCTCAAGCATCTGTAGTACCCACTTCCATATAGCTATAATCAGCATTTCCACCTGGATATAAGACCCATGTGATTCACATTGTTATGGATTTGATTCATGAGAATGAAAGAGTCAAAAATATTCCTGCATACACAGGAGACAGGCCTTTTGGGACCCAGCTAAAGGATAGTAGTGAAAGACATCAAAGTTCTGTGGTCTCTGTTGCATGAATGTCAGTGAGAGATTGTGCTCAAATTGCAAAGACCAAATTCATGAGGATTTAAAATGAGGTTAAAGATTTACTAACACCACAGTAGAGGTTGAGACTGCAGGGGAGAAAAAAAACTCACTGTGGCAGATAGTTCTGCCATTTATTGTTCCAAGGTCAAGAATATAAAATATTGGAAGAAAAGCCTCAGGGGCTAAAAATTATTTTGGTTTGGTTTCTGGAAAATTAAACGTTTACTTAACAGACAGGGTGGCCTACAATTATTTGTACTTTTTTGTGGTTATGTTAAGAAGTTATAGTCTGTATTTGATGCATCTTATGACAAAATATAAGTTGCCTATAAGAATGGCTAGCATGTTTTGAGAGGATTTGTAGCTCAGCTTGAGGTTCTGGATGTGGGTTTGCTCGCTGAGATGGGAGGTTACAAGAGCTACAAGAACAGTGTTGCTTGATAGTGCTTTTAATCTATTTGCTACAGTAAAAATCTCAAAATATGAAATTTTGTGATTTCATCCATTTAGCTATTAACTGAAGGTTTGCATTATTTTTTCTACATGAATTATAACCTAAGTATCATCAAAATATTGCCAAACATCCTATTCTATCATTCATAACAGATTGCATCACAGTTACGCTTCTTTAAATAATGTAATGGGAAAATCTTTTGTGTTAAAGGGCAAATATTATACCTTTGCTTACATTGTAACCTTACTCTTGACTTTTTGAGACCCATTATGCCAAATTAGATCATCTTCATGGATAAATCTCATCATCCTATATGTCTGGAATGATTTTATTTGCCTAGAAATCGTAGTAGGCTTCCAGAATATACCTAAAAAATAAAGAAACGTTGGGTTGAATTTTATCACATATTTTGGGACACCAAATAACAGTCTCAAGCCCACAGTGAGACCAACTCAGCAACTTTACCCAAGGCAGTCCCCATGTAAAGACTATGCATTGGGTCACTGATGTTGCTGGTTCAGTAAGAAAGCCAGTTACTCTGAAATGTTGGCAGCCTCACTGGATGAGGAGAGCATTGCTGAAAAAAACAAAAAAGACTTTGGAGGGATAAATATTACTTTACATGCATGATGTCTGTGAGCAAAATACAGGAGGAAAACCTATAAAAGAGGTTCTTCAGGCTGCAGTGTTGATGTTTCCAGACCACTGTCCCCATATTGAGCCATGGCTCAATGGGGTCACTGGGCTTTTTGGAGCATGTCATCTTCTGTTAGACCACACTGCCCATTCTCAAGCCTGTATTGATGATCTCAATAGGGGACCCCTTAATCACACAAATTATCTGTTCCCTCAACAGAATGGATGCCCAATGGTCCACCACCTGCCTGCTGCAGGGAAATCTCCACTAGTGAAAGCCTGCATTAGAGAAGGGAACTTAGCCAGAGCCCTTGACTCTGCTTCTATTATTTAGAGGCCAGTAAAATTCAGGCCATGGTTTACTAATTATTTCAACAGAGGCTAGATTAGAGTGGTGCTGGAAAAGTACAGCAGGTCAGGCAGCATCCGAGGAGCTGGAAAATTGACGTTTTGGGCAAAAGCCCTTTATCAGGAATAGAGGCCTCTATTTTGCCCGAAATGTCGATTTTCCTGCTCCTTGGATGCTGCCTGACCTGCTGTGCTTTTCCAGCACCACTCCGATCTAGACTCTGGTTTCCAGCATCTGCAGTCCTTGTTTTTACCTAATCAGTTCAGCAATCAGTTTAATCACGTGCCTTCATGAATTCTCACTCCAGTTTTTGAAAGTAATGAATGATTAAATCAGCTCTTACTGAAAATTGAAAATGTAAAGCAAAATTACTTTACAATGGACGGACAAGCTCTTTCGTGGGAGTCATTTACAATAGTTACATGATTACAGCAGACAATCTTCCATTAACAACGCCACTCGAGAAAGTGTTGAACTAATGTAATTTTAATAACTATATAACCTTTTGTAAATAACTATTCGTGTTTTTTAAAATTTATTTAGGGCCTGGCTTACTCAAAGCCATTACTTTGAATTCCAAATGCACTTATCCTGTCTTGCAGGATTTTCCATTTGAACACACTCCAGAAATTCAGACAGAATTAGTCTCTTGTGCCCTTGAAAAGCATTACTAGAATAGGCTGGAATAAGATATCAAACTATCTAAACTCAACAAAGAACCAGAAGAAAGTAAAGCTTACTTTTACAATGGAATGTTCTACAAACTCAGTTCTTCCAAAGTGTTTCGCCAATGAACTATCTTTGAAGTGTCGTCTCTGTTACATTTGAGGAAACACAACAGCCAATTTGCACACACACAAAGGCCTCGCAAACATCATGGAGGTAAATACCAGATGATCTGTTTTAGTGATGTAGTTTGAGGGATAAATGTTGGCTGAGGACACCACAGAGATCACCCCATGAAGTTGGAATCATGTGTTTTCTTATGGAGGATGTTATGAAACTTGAAAGGGTTCAGAAAGGATTTACAAGGATGTTGCCAGGGTTGGAGGATTTGAGCTATAGGGAGAGGCTGAATAGGCTGGGGCTGTTTTCCCTGGAGCCTTGGAGGATAAGCGCTGACCTTATGGAAGTTTATAAAATCATGAGGGATATGGATAGGGTAAATAGATGAGGTCTTTTCCATGGCTTGAGGGAGTCCAGAACTAGAGGGCATAGTTTTAGGGTGAGAGGGGAAAGATTTAAAAGGGACCTAAGGGGCAACGCAGAGGGTGGTGCTTCTATGGAATGAGCTACCAGATAAAGTGGTGGAGGCTGGTACAATTGCAGCATTTAAAAGGCATCTGGATGGGTATATGAGTAGGAAGGGTTAAGAGGGTTATGGGCCAAGCACCGGCAAATGGGATTAGATTGGGTTGGGATAGCTGGTCGGCATGGACGGGTTGGACAGAAGTTTTCCATGCTGTACATCTCTATGACTCTCTGACTCTATGTCCATTTTAGAGGCTGATTGGACCTTGTTTTCCTGCTTTATCTGAATTAGGAACATCCTCAGTTTATGGTCAATTCATTAGATTGAAAGTTTTCTAACATGGAGATGCAAGTGCTACCTACAGAGCCATGGCAGAGAAAACTGAGAGTCATATGCTATTTCATATTATGTGTGTTTTAATTATTGGCCTCTTCTGCGTATAACTCAATTACATTTCTGGCATTGTATCAAATTAAGCGTGGTATAAGAATATGAATTACATCCAAAAATTTTTACAATTATTTTAAAGAATATTCTTTACAGCGAAACCAGCAATTTCTTTTGTAAAATGATGAAGAACAACATGTTGACAGGAATCATTTTTCAGGGTTGGTGGAGCTGGTGTTTGCGTGTGAGCTTACTGGGCTACACAGTTTTGTTGCAAAAGGTTATTTCTTTATCATTTCCGAATAAACTGCAAATAGAAGCATAATTATTTCCACCAACTAACAATTCAATACAACAAATGAAAAGTGAAAAGTTAGCCTTGTTAGACAAAAACTCTGAATGATGATATCCATGTATCTGTTACACATCACCAGTTTTACTTGATAACATATTGACTAGTCAATATAGTATCTCAGTTAACACTTAAAGGACAAGCTCAACCAATCAGTTTAAACTGGCTAAATTGCAAATCTAATTTATATTCTGTCAAGTACTGTTGGATATGTTCTCTTGGACAAAACAGTGATCTGGTCAATAAAGGTCAAGGCTGATTGAATTCCACTAACCTATGACCCTGACTAAGAAGTATTTCATAAATCCTTTTCAAAAATCTGGGCTGATTGAAATATTAAAACAACAATACAACCTTTTGTTCTGGGTATTTTTCTTATACAGGATATGACAGATGATCAGACTGTGTTCTCAGTAATGAAAGAACAGCTTTAGCCAACTCAGTTTGCATACAATGGCCAGTAGACCTTTCAAGGGTTTGTCCAAGAAGTTTTTTCATGAAACCAAAACTGATGGAAATATTGTGTCAGCATGGTAAGGTCTGTGAAGAGAGAAGCAAAGCTAAGAGTGGAATCTTCCTGTCATGATAAGCATCAGGGAAGGTGATGGGAGGGGACGATAATCAGGTGCATTGGTGTCAAGTAGATACCCACCTCCTGCTGTGTTGGAGAGGGCCACATCGATCTGTTCCAATTGTAGGGTGATCAAGAAAATTGAAAGCCAGCCCCTGGCTTGATCCCAATACTCCTCTCCCCACAGCTCCTTTCCAGGACTCCTCAATGTCAATGCTATTGTACCTAAGCCTCAGAGGTTCACTACTGCTCCTAGTGACTGCTAACCTCTGGTTATCTGGCAATCCCAAGTGAGGCAGGACATCAGTGACTCAGAAATTAATCTAAAGTTCCCAACAGGTGACCATTTAGCTGCCAAATGTATGAATCTGTTATTATAATTATATTTTAAAATGTTGTGACTGAGGTTGGAGGTGTCATTTTCTAGTCCCACTGCTCCAATTAAATATGCTTCAAATTTAGTCAGGTTGGTGATGTGGCCAATCATATCAGCCACAGATGGTGTCAGATTCAATATTAATAAGTCAGCCAGGTTTCTTTAGTGAACAGCAAATAATTGGTTTATTGACAAAACAAGCTTATTCAAATAAAGATGCAAATATTGGACAGTTTGGATTATGAAAATATATTCCCTCCTAAGAAATCAGTGTACACATACAGCCATGCACACCGTACACACACCTATGAGTTTCACAATTGTTCCTTATGATGAGTAGGTTGGGGCTGTTTTGCTCGGAGTGTTGGAGGCTGATGAATGACCTTATAGAGTTTTAAAAATTAATGAGTGGCATGGATAGGGAAATAGACAAGGTCTTTTCCCTGGGTTGGGGAGTTCACAACTAGAGGGCATATGTTTAGGGTGAGAAGGGAAAGATTTAAAAGGGACCTAAGGGGCAATGTTTTCATACAGTGGGTGTGCGTGCATGGAATAAGCTACCAGAGGAATTGGCGGAGGCTGGTATAATTACAACATTTAATAGGCATCTGGATGGGTATCTGAATAGGAAAGGTTTGCAAGGATGTGGGCCGGGTGCTAGATTGCGTAGGGATATCTGGTCAGCATGGATGAGTTGGACTGAAGGGTCTGCTTCTGTGCTATACACCTCTATGACTCTATGTTCTGACGCCAAGGTATTTTGCACACACAAGCTTTCAGAATTAGGGTGCCTTCCCAGTACAGTTATAGCATCAGACAATATAGAAACAGTCCCTTTGGTCAACCATGTCTATGCTGACCAACAAATACCAAACCTTCCTAATCCCTGTACTTGGTTCTTAGCCTTGTATTTTAAGTGCTCATCTTAAATGTTGTGAGAATACCTGCCTCCACCATCCTCTCAGGCTACATGTTCAATATTTCTACCACCCTCTGGGTGAAAAATATTTTCATCATTTCCTATTTAAACCACTTATTTCTCATCTTAAACCTATGTCCTCTGGTCTTAGATGTGTCTGCCATGAGGAAAAGATTCTCAGGATTTAGCTTGTTCATTCCTGTCATCATTTTGTAAACCTCAATGAGATTCTCCCTCAGCCTCCTTTGCTCTTGGGAAAACCAACCCAACCTATTCAGTTTCTCCATCCAGTTTGTAGCTGATTAACTTTCTTTTGCTTCAACTGTTGGAGCAGGTTCTAAGAAAATCCTATCAAGAAATCTCCCTGAGTGGAAATAATGACTTTCAGTTGATGTTTTAGCTATACACTTTAGAGGGGTGGCAAAGAATGAGAGAGGGAGCAACGATCTGTGGCTCTTCAAACAGGCCAAATTCTCTCACCTGAGATCAATATACGAATCCAGTTGTTTTATCCCACTCATTGACTGAACTAAGTGACCTTTATCTGGACATTCTCCAGATTATATGATACCAGGAGAGCTCCCTGCTCCTTGCAGTATACAATTCAGAAAACATTCCATCACAAGTTTAAAGATACTATCAATAATACAACATACAAACATAACCAAGGTGACAAGCAAGTAGAATTTTTCACAATGTCTTTTCAAGGATTAACTTTCATGCAAATTATTTGTGAGAATAAAAGTTTATCTTTCCAAGTGACAAAATGATATAATTCAGGCATCAATAAGCATTGCAGAAACTGATAGCGAACCCTGCTGTTTTCATTATAGTTTTTCACATGACTTGAGCTGTAAATGTTATGATTTGGGCTCTCTCCAGATAGCTCCTTCTTTTAATCTGTGTTTAATGTAAAAGTCATTTTCCATAAGCAATCACGCAATTGTTGCAGAAAACAATGTCAAGAATAGCAGACTGCAGACATTGTTCATTTTTCTCTGACAAAGTTGCAATGGGAGCAGAAGAACACCCTGTGTAAATTGCTATGGACGAAAAGCTTCAGTAAATTTTTGCTTCCACATTACATACTAAGTTTGGGATCAACTTAAATATGTTTTGCCTTAAACTGATTTTATTATTTCTCTCCCACCCCCCCAACCATGGCCCACAAATGTTGATTATTATTTACTGTTCTACATCATACAATCCCTCATTGCAGAAGCAGGCCATTTAGTCCATCCTGACCCTCCAACCATTCCACCCAGCCCCCAACCCATGCCTGTCACCCTGCATTTTCCCACAGCCAATCCATCTAACCTGCATATCTTTAAACTCTGGGAGAGAACCCAAGCACCCAGAGGAAACCCACGCAGACACAAGGTGAACATGCCAGCTCCACACAGGCAGTCACCTGAGGGTGGAAATCAACCCAGGTTCCTGGTACTGTGAGGTATCAGTGCTGACCACTTTATCAACATACCACCCCGTAACTCACTATAAGCAGACATCAATTTATTCACTATTTGAAAGGGCTGAGAGCATTATCAGCTGAATGTTCATATTGCTATGAATCTAGAAAATTTCCATGTCCTTAACCCATCCCTATGGGTCAATGTCTTGGCTCATGGGTGGAAACATTCACCAACCCCTCCCAGCCATGTGGGAGGCTGCAAGGCAGGACTTTCTACAATTGCCACACCAGTCAGCTTAAAGTAAAGATATTAACTTTGAGAGGAAGTCCCAGGACAGACTAAGACCTTGATCTTTGGGCAGGTTTAAAATCCAGGCAGATCTGGAAGCTGGACTGGCATGGGGCACACATCAAGGCTGGTGTCCAGGGCAGCGCTGGGAACCCAAGACAAAGGTCAATATTCTGGTGCAGGGTCAAGAACAGGGGGCAGGACCAGGAACACAAAATCCAAACACATGTAAACATAACTAAGGTGATGAACAAATGGAGTTTTTTGTGATATCTGTGCAAGAATTGACTTCTACACAAATTACTAGTGGGACTAAAAGATCATCAAGCTGTGTGGAAAGGTAAAATAAACAATGGTGGTTTATTTGTAATGACAAATCATTGCACCTAAGCAAACATGCAATGGTATGTTCAGGTAATATAATCATGTGTATTAGCTTTAATATCAGTGGATAATATGACAATATGTATCTGTTTGAACATGATTGATTATTATAGTCACATGCACTAACTTGGAATGTGAACTATGCAAACACGATTAGGTAGCGATAGGGATTAGTAAAGTCTAACCTTTTGAGTGGAAATTATTATTTCTAGGTTTAGTAGATTGTAACCTGTAAATTATAGTATAAAACTTCTTTCTCTGGCAATAAGTTCTGAGTTGTATACCAAGTTCTTTATGTGCATATCTCCCAGCCATGCATGAGTGAATGTTTAATAAAGAAATCTGAGGCTTGTCTAAACTCACTCTGTCACCATATGATAAAATGATGATTTAATGCAGGCATCAATGGGCATTGTGGCAAGCGATAACAAGCTTGCTGCTCCCTTCATTGCCTTTCATATGTAACTAAAACTGGTTCCATGGTGACCATGGCATTACTATCAATTGTCTTTAAAATCCAGCTGGCACACTAACATCCATGAAGGAAGGAAATCTGCCATCCTGGAGGAGAAAGTGAGGACTGCAGATGCTGGAGATCAGAGCTGAAAATGTGTTGCTGGAAACGCACAGCAGATCAGGCAGCATCCAAGGAACAGGAGAATCAACGTTTCGGCATGAGCCCTTCTTCAGGAATCCTGAAGCTCATGCCCGAAACGTCGATTCTCCTGCTCCTCGGATGCTGCCTGACCTGCTGTGCTTTTCCAGCAACACATTTTCAATCTGCTATCCTGGCCTTGTCTGGTCTATGTGTGATTCTAGGCCGACAATAATGTGGTTGATTGTTAATGGTCCTCTAAAACAGCTAACAAGGCACTCCATTCAAGAGCAAGGAGGGATGGACAACACAGATTGGCATTGCCAGTGACACTTAAATCCCATCAAAGAATAACAAAAAAAGAAAATGACGGGACAGGGCCAGGAACCTGGTGCTAAGCTAGAATCCAGGGCAGGATTCACTGAAAGTGATTGAGACCAATGTTGGAGACCATGAAGGACACGTGTGAGGCCTGTTCCTATAAGACCATAAGACCATAAGACATAGGAGTGGAAGTAAGGCCATTCGGCCCATCGAGTCCACTCCGCCATTCAATCATGGCTGATGCGCATTTCAGCTCCACTTGCCAGCGTTCTCCCCGTAGCCCTTAATTCCTCTAGACAACAAGAACCTATCAGTCTCGGCCTTGAAGACATTTAGCATCCCGGCTTCCACTGCACTCCGTGGCAATGAATTCCACAGGCCCACCACTCTCTGGCTGAAGAAATGTCTCCGCATTTCCGTTCTGAAATGACCCCCTCTAATTCTAAGGCTGTGTCCACGGGTCCTAGTCTCCTCGCCTAACAGAAACAATTTTCTAGCATCCACCTTTTCAAAGCCATGTATTATTTTGTACGTCTCTATTAGATCTCCCCTTAATCTTCTAAACTCCAACGAATACAATCCCAGTATCCTCAGCCGTTCCTCATATGCTAGACCTGTCATTCCAGGGATCATCCGTGTGAATCTCCGCTGGACACGTTCCAGTGCCAGTATGTCCTTCCTGAGGTGTGGGGACCAAAACTGGACACAGTACTCCAAATGGGGCCTAACCAGAGCTTTATAAAGTCTTAGTAGTACATCTCTGCTTTTATATTCCAACCCTCTTGAGATAAGAGACAACATTGCATTCGCTTTCTTAATCACAGACTCAACCTGCATGTTTACCTTTAGAGAATCCTCGACTAGCACTCCCAGATCCCTTTGTGCTTTGGCTTTATTAAGTTTCTCACCATTTAGAAAGTAGTCCATTCCTATATTCTTTTTGCCAAAGTGCAAGACCTCGCACTTGCTCACGTTAAATTCCATCAGCTCACGTTAAATTCCTGGAGGATGAATGGAGAAAATTGCTAGTATGCTCAAAGGTGCCCCAGTGGGATATGGCAGAGACTATCAGTGGCAGAATGTGACATTTCGAGACACTATCCAGTATTGGTCTCATATTGTCTGGCAATGTATTGGCATCAACAAGCCCTCAGGACAGACGCTCCGCTTTCAGTAGGCACAACTGAGGAACCTCAAGAATTGTGTGCTACTCCTGAACAAGGGAGAACTGTGTAACCAGAGCAGATGTACAGCCCTCAGAGTAGTGCAACTGAGGAAATCTCAACAATAACATATCCAAATGCTAATGAATAGGACCAAGGAGATAAAAACAATGACTGCAGATGCTGGAAACCAGATTCTGTCCTACCTGCCTATCTCCTTTTCCACCTATCCACTCCACCCTCTCTTCCCTGACCTATCACCTTCATCCCCTCCCCCACTCACCCATTGTACTCTATGCTACTTTCGCCCCACCCCCACCCTCCTCTAGCTTATCTCTCCACGCTTCAGGCTCACTGCCTTTATTCCTGATGAAGGGCTTTTACCCGAAACGTCGATTTTGAAGCTCCTCGGATGCTGCCTGAACTGCTGTGCTCTTCCAGCACCACTAATCCAGAAAATGAATAGGACCAGCCAGCATTAGATGCTTTGTCTCCGCATGAGAGGGAGCACAATAGGAGAAGGTGTGGCTTGTGTTAAGATGAGAATACCAATACTGCAATAGAAATGGCAGCACGGTGGCACAGTGGTTAGCACTGCTGCCTCACAGCGCCAGAGACCCGGGTTCAATTCCCGCCTCAGGCGACTCTCTGTGTGGAGTTTGCACATTCTCCCCGTGTCTGCGTGG
Organism: Chiloscyllium punctatum; assembly: GCF_047496795.1. NCBI lineage: Eukaryota > Metazoa > Chordata > Chondrichthyes > Orectolobiformes > Hemiscylliidae > Chiloscyllium > Chiloscyllium punctatum. Next base: position 74,690,240 of record NC_092760.1, read on the forward strand.
GTTTCCTCCGGGTGCTCCGGTTTCCTCCCACAGTCCAAAGATGTGCAGGTCAGGTGAATTGGCCATGCTAAATTGCCCGTAGTGTTAGGTAAGGGGTAGATGTAGATGTAGATGTAGATGTAGAGGTATGGGTGGGTGGCGCTTCGGCGGGGCGGTGTGGACTTGTTGGGCCGAAGGGCCTGTTTCCACACTGTAAGTAATCTAATCTAATCTAATCTAAAAAAAAAGAGAACATAAGAATGAGAGAGGGTCATAATTAGCAAGGCACTCATGATGTTATTGACCTCCAATCCAGTTAACTTTTCAAGTACTAGCACTTTACTAATTCCTTTCAGTTCCTCAGATCCATAATTCCCCTAGTTGTCTAGTATTTCTGGGGAAATTTCTGAATACTCTTCCATAAAAATAGACAATTCTTTAGTTTTTGTGCCATTTCCTTGTTTACATTGTAAATTCTCCTGTCTTCACCTGTAATGGACCCACATTGTCCCACCGAGTCCTTTTACTTTTCACATACTTAAGGACCATTTGCAGTCTGTCTTTATGTCTCTCACTAGCTGACGTTCATAGTCTTTTCAGAGGGTGTGCTGCTACCATTAAGGTGGCTGACAAAAATGCTCATTCTCAAAAGGCAGTAGTGATGTCCAGGTAGGAAATCCAGTAGTAATCCTAGTCTGGGGCCCTAGACCTTGAACTAGGTGCAATGACCCTGACCCAAGAGCACCAGTCTTGCCCCAGCTCTGACTGCAGAGGCTCCACTCCACGGCTACGCATCACAGCTCTACCCTTGCCCTGGGTACAGCAGCCCCGTCAATGACCTGAGCAAATCGGGCCTGCTCCCGAACAAGCAAGGTAACCCCACCTCCCGAACACAAGAACAATATCCCGCTTCCATCCATAGCCCTGAACCCTGGTTATTAGGTATTCAAACAGACCCTGGCGGAGTCATGATGATCCAATGAAGCCTTTTCTGCCAACATGCTTTACAGTACGTGTGGCTAACATTACACATGCAGAAAGCTAAAACACTACTGTCTACTAGTGCATGCAGATGCTGTTGATTTGAATCTTGCTTGAATGCTTTAGCAGTACAGTGATGCATGTTCAATGAAATCAAACAAATTGGTTAGAGTATTGAGTACAGGAGTTGGGAGGTCATGTTGTGACTGTACAAGTCAGTGGTTAGCCCACTGTTGGAATATTGCATGCAATACTGGTCTCCTTCCTATCGGAAAGATGTTGTGAAACCTGAAAGGGTTCAGAAAAGATTTACAAGGATGTTGTCAGGGTTGGAGGTTGAGTGTCGGAGGCTGAGAGGTGACCTTATAGAGGTTTATAAAATTATGAGGGGCATGGATAGGATAAATAGACAAAGTCTTTTCCCTGGGGTTGGGGAGTCCAGAACTAGAGGGCATAGGTTTAGGGTGAGAGGGGAAAGATATAAAAGAGACCTAAGGGGCAACTTATTCAATCACAGGGTGGTACGTGAATGGAATGAGCTGCCAGAGGAAGTGGTGGAGGCTGGTACAATTGCAACATTTAAAAGCATTTGGATGGGTATATGAATAGGAAGGGTTTGGAGGGATATGGGCTGGGTGCTGGCAGGTGGGACTAGATTGGGTTGGGATATCTGGTCGGCATGGACGGGTTGGACCGAAGGGTCTGTTTCCATACTGTACATCTCTATGAGTCAATTGTGCCTTACTGCAACAAACTTTCAAATATCTCAAAATGGTACAGGAACCAGCAAGCCTCAAACATTCCTGAATGGATTGGAATAAGACTGCTATCCTACTAAACTGAACTTCTTTGAAAGTTGTGAAGTCTGTATTGATATTGTCTTAAAGATCACTTCAGTAGGAGACGAAATATCTGTTCATTTCACTGAGCTGGTGCTCAGAAGTTTGATCCTCGCCCTGCAGTGTGACTATGCAGGCAGCCTGTTGTTCCATCACTTTGCAGTGGCGATACAAAGAGACTCACAGCTGGAGATATGCTCCTATGTATCACAATTCCCTGAGGGAGAGCAGAGTCATGAGCAGAGAATAGAGGAGTCTGTCCAGCTCATGTGCATCCAATGTGGCTCAGCGCTTTGAGTGCATCAGTTTTCCCACTCAAACATAAGTGGCTGGACTGATGTGCTGTCACTCGTGGATGCAGGAACTAATGCAGACAGGGTGGAACGCACCGTATAATATCAGAGATGCTTGCACTGGATGGTAGCTGCACCCCAGCTGGTGGCTCGATCCATCCATCCAGACAAGGATTGAGGATGTCACCCCCTTGTGGGCGCCATCCTCATCTTCTGGGCTCCCCTAACATTGGGACCGTCAGTGCCGCAGGAGTAAGTGGCAGAGGCAATTGAGTAATAATTCAGCTACTGTGAGATTACATGAGATTACATTCCCTACAGTTTGGAAACAGGCCCTTTTGCCCAAAAAGTCCACACCGACCATCCGAAGAGTAGCCCACTCAGTCCCATTTCCCTTTGACTAATGCACCTAACACTATGGGCAATTTAGCATGGCCAATTTACCTGACCTGCACATCTTTGGACTGTGGGAGGAAACTGGAGCACCCGGAGGAAACCCACACAGACACAGGGAGAATTTTCAAACTCCACACAGACTGTCGCCGAGGCTGAAATCAAACCTGGGACCCTGGTGCTGTGACGCAGCAATGCTAACCACTGAGCCACCCTGCCTCCCCTCTGGAGTTGCCTCAAATATACCCCAACTATAAAATAACCAATGTCTTTTCCAAGTTCAAACCTGGCTGCATAGTTTTATGTGCTAACATCCCAATAAACACAACATAATGTTTTTCTTCATCCATCACATCTTCTCATCTTCTGCGATTGCGCAGGATGATGCTGTGGGGATGTTTTGGGAGTGAAGGAGGAGTGGACGATGGTAGCGTGGAGATAACAGTGCTGAAAGGATGCTGGCAAAAAAGGGGAGAATATGGGTTTAGTGGTGGCATTCCCCTGGAGGTGGTGGCAATGCCAGCTGATGATCCTTAGGATGTGGATGATGGTTTATATATTTGCCTCTGTAGTTATCTGTGGGCCTCTCAGAGCAATGCATATACCAATCTTTTCAAGAGACATTCATCCATAGAAATAGGAGTTGGAGTGTATCGTTGGCACCTTGGGTAGCTGATGATGATGGCATCAAGACAGCTGCCAGGAAAGCTCTTGCTTGGCAACAGACCACCTGAACATTGAGAGACAGAATGTCCTTCCTTTAATGAATCACACTGGGCCACTAATCACTGCGTGCCTTGATGGTCATATGTGGTATTGATAATTCCATGCACTTGGGGCAATCCAACAAATTCCACTGCCCCCTGTGACTGCCAACATCCACCTGTTGTGAAATAAATATATTTTCTAATTCTGGGAAAGTGAGCATCAGTGACCTGCAACATATAGTGTATGTAACTGTTTTTCAGCTGCTATCAAGTTCTATGACTGGGTTTCTGTTGTCTCCAGGTGACTCCATCTTCAGTGATGTTTCCTGTGCAGCTTGCCTGGCCACAGCATCCTTTCAGCCTTCATGATCTTTCTAGTGCCCAAAGCTCAGAACTTTCTGTAGAGGATGCTGCCCCTTGTTGCCAAACACCATCTTCCTTGTGTTTGATTTGTTATATAATTGCCCTTTTCCATCTTTGCCTGCAGTTTCTCTGTCCCCATGATGCCAGGAGTATGCCACTGCATGAACACTCACTCTCCACTTCTCCTTACACCTGCCAAGGACATTAATTCTAACCAAAATCTGAGTCCTCATTTCCACTGTTAACTGTCTGGCGGGGGAGGTGGGGAGGGGGTGGCATGGTAGCTCACTGGTTAGCACTGCTGCCTCACAGCTCCAGGGACCCCAGGTTTGATTCCTCCATCTGGCGAATGTCTGTGTGGAGTTTGCACATTCTTCCCTTGTCTATGTGGGTTTCCTCCAGGTGATCCAGTTTCCTCCCACAGTCCAAAGGTGTCCAAAAGTTAGGTGGATTGGTCATGCTGAATTGCCCATAGCGCCCAGTTATATGCAGGATAGGTGGATTAGCCCTGGTAAATGCAGGGTTACAGGGATAGGGTGGGAGGAGGGATGCTCTTCAGAGAGTCGGTGTGGACTCGATGGGCTGTATGGCCTGCTTCCACACAGTGGAGATTCTATATGAACTCTTTTGTGGGTCCAGGATGATTCCCTTACTGCAGAAAAGACCCTGCATGTCTCTGCACCCGGAGAAAGTCTCAGTACCCACATTCCCCATTTAAGAAGCTCTGCAAGCTTTAACTAACCTTAAAAGAGATATGTGCCAGAATTAAGATATTGCCTTGTAAACCTGAATACCAGCACAACAGGCATTATTGGCTGGTATTATTGGGCCCCAACCTCTCCTGTTTCCATCCTTGCCCTGAAAATTCAGCTTTCCAGTTCTTGTTCAATAAAGCGATGTCCACATATTATTTTCATTCCTGCAAGATTCAATTCACCCTTCTACAATTTTCTTGCAGGTTAGGTTACTTCCAAAAATGCATCCTTGCACAGTTACTAATAAATGTATGAAAGCAACATAAGCACTCAAATATTTTGATCAAAGTTATAACATAGTGTAATAAATGCTGGCTATAGACTTGCCCATTAATCAACTACAGGTTCTTGAAAGATTTCCAGCACCAGCATCACTATCATTAATCATACAGTTCTAATGTCACCATACATCAACAACATGCAGCATGCTCACTGTCAACAACCATATTGATGGCATAAACCTGAAAAAAAAGTGAAAAATTTACAACACATTATGAAAGAAATAGCCCATCCCCCAGAATGGTTTTTATGTAGTTCTGGTTGCTGATATCTTCAATACAGTTCCACATACTTTGCCATATAGATGGAAAGTATACAAATATACTCCTGATCAGCTGTCGGTTTTTCTGTGGAAATACAAATGATTACACTAATCTGAGTTTGGTGCTACCCTAAACATCCACTTTTATTTCTTTTCTCACTCGTTGCCTGCTGGGTCTTTTCCTTATCTGTCCTTTTCATCAGACTTTCCATTTATTTTCCCTACCTTTCTTCTCCTTCCCCATCACAGGGTCATTGATTCGTCTAGTTCTTCATCTTCATACCTTGTTTGTTTCTATCCCCTCTTTCTTCCCTAAGTAGTTGGTGCTACCTTCTGCTGCTTTCTCCCTCTTTAAGATTGGGTTGGAATATCTGGTCGGCATGGAGTGTTGGACCGAAGGGTCTGTTTCCATGCTGTACATCTCTATGACTCTAAGAGCTCCTTCACCCTCTCTGCACCATTAATTTATCTCCCTGTTGAAGTTTACTCAGCAAATCCTTCCTTTTGCTTTTAGTTTCTCTCTCTGTATTTCTTGTTACTTGTTTTCATTTTCTTTTTGACCTCACCTTGTTTCTTTTAGTTTTTCTTACTGTATTTTTGTCTTTGTTGCTCAGTTCCAAGAGCGGTATGGGGATAAGACACCATGGACTGTGTAGCACCCAAAAAGTTCCAGTTCACCAGCACCCTCCTCTGGCTGCATAGTTCTCTTATCAAATGATTTCTTCTTTAACTTATGCAATGTGTCCTAGCTATGTTTGTCTTTTTGTAGAATATATGGAAAATCTCTCGTTCCAATCCCCAATATACTGCAGTGTACATTTCACCTTACCACCCTCATGAACCATCTCACTATCGAATATTAAGCCCTCATTTTCAAGACTGCTACTGACCTCATCTCCTGGAGGAATCTTTCCACCTGTTAGTCCCCCAAACCCAAACAGCTCACTTCTACCCTACTCCCAAAATCCCCAAACTCGACTGTCCTAGTAGGCCCATTGGTTCTATCCCAGCCTATTCATTCCCTGTGTCCACTCTATCAGCAGCTATATCATGACTTTTCAAATGCTTGCTGTAATTTCAAACAGGATGAAGGACTTTTGCCTGAAACGTCGACTCTCCTGCTCCTCGGATGCTGCCTGGCCTGCTGTGCTTTTCCAGCGCCACACTCTTGACTCCAATCTCCAGCATCTGCAGTACTCACTTTCTCCGGAATTTCAAACATTTCCAGTTTCCTGGTCTTAGACATCTCCTCTTCAATCTCTCTACACCTCCATCCCCTACTGGAGGGTTTCACCTCTGCTTTCATGGATGAAGACCCAAAAAGTTCCAATTCACCATCACCCACCTCTGCCTGGCTGAAAGAGTTCTCTTATTAAATGATTTCATCTTTAACTTATGCAATGTGTCTGAGCTATGTTTGTCTTTTTATAGAATACATTGAAAATCTCTCGTCCCAATTCTCAAGCCTGAAGTACCCCTCCTCAAGTCTTTTTATCTGACACATTGAGAACTGTATTATTGTCATTTTCTGCTCTTGCACTGAATTTGAAACCTCATTAACGTTATTTCCCATTTCTATCCTGATTTCATTTTCATTTGGTCAGTCTCTGATTCTTTCCTTGCCTTCATCATCTTCTCTGTCTCCATTTCTGATGAGAGCATATCATAAGCACACAGGCCTCCACACACCTTGACTGCAGTCCCACAAACCCTGCTTTCTGTAAGAATCCATGCCATTCTTCCAGTTTCTCTATTTCTGTCACATCTGCTCCAATGATTCTACCTTCTACAATAGTGCTTTTCCTTAGCTGAGGATTTCCCCCAACATGGATTGACAACCCCATCAACAACTGATGAAGGGCTTTTGCCCGAAACGTCGATTTTCCTGCTTCTCTGATGCTTTTTCAGCGCCATACTCTTGACTCCAACCCCCTCAACAGTGACTAACCCAGCTCCAAGATGCATTCCATCAACTCAGCACTGCTCCTGAAGGAACAACTTCCAAAGCCATGTCCTTCATCACCTCAAAGAACAAGGGCAGCAAATGTATCAGTTCCCTCTATGTCTCACACCATCATCACTTGGCGCTATATCATCACTCCACCTTATTTTAGTCAAAATCCTGAAATCCCCTTTCTCACTGTGTTGTGGCAGTACAATCCCAAATGGATTGCCAAAGTTCAAGAAGGTAGTTCACCAAAACCTTTTTTTTTAGATTAGATTAGATTACTTACAGTGTGGAAACAGGCCCTTCGGCCCAACAAGTCCACACCGCCTCGCCGAAGCGCAACCCACCCATATCCCTACATTTACCCCTTACCTAACACTACGGGCAATTTAGCATGGCCAATTCACCTGACCTGCACATCTTTGGACTGTGGGAGGAAACCGGAGCACCCGGAGGAAACCCACGCAGACACGGGGAGAACGTGCAAACTCCACACAGTTAGTCGCCTGAGGCGGGAATTGAACCCGGATCTCTGGCGCTGTGAGGCAACAGTGCTAACCACTGTGCCACCGTGCCGCCACCTTCTAAATGGCAATAAGGGGTGGGCGATAAATGCTGGCCCAGCCTGCGATGCCCATGTACAATGATCAAATTAGTGAAAAGTCCTGCTCATTTAATCCATTCCGCCATCTGGGTTTGTGTCTTAACCACAGAGGCTACTGCATAACATCTACTTCAGGTAAGGGCAGAATACACTGCTTCAAGCTGCAAGACCGCAGCAGCAAGAGTTGTTAGTTTCTATAATTATGCAACTTTGACAATTTTATTCTGAATATTTTGTCCTGGTGAATTTGTTTTTTTTTAATTCATGCCGATTATACTGCAATGACTGGCTGGCTGATTTCGGATTATGTGAAATTGATTTGAAAGTGACAAGTAAGCTTTTAGCAAATCTGCTGTAAACTTAAAAACTATTTTAATGGAGAATATACATAATCTCTCAGGCAGCCAACACATTTCCAATGTAAACAGCACAGTGCCTGCCTATCCAAGGCAGAAAAAGCTATTCCAAAAGATATATGTTTACAGTTACAGTTTGCGGGCTAAGTACATCAGAGCAAGAAAATAGCAAGATTACGATTGTAAAAGATGAGTTCAATTGTGACTTGAGAAAGGAGATGCAGTCTGTTGTGAAATTGTTCTCTGCATCTATGTACCAAACATCATTCCAGCTGCATTTGGATTGGGTACCATTCAATTCAGTCAAATGATTGCAACAATTATTTGTCCCCAGGACAGAAAGGTATTTCCAAATGATTTCCACCTCAAAAAAGGCAATGACTTCAAAGTTATTTGTATGTTTTTGCAATGAATAGAGACTTGATGTGCTATGAATCAAACTAGACTGGTTTACAATATTACTGTTCATAGAGGCAAAAATGAAAAAAAAAATGTGTCCCACAGTCACTGCTTCTTTTAAAATTCATTTACTAAACTGGGAAAAAAACACTTTGAAACCATTGTTTTCGGAATTTTTGTCAATCATATCAGGCAAAGGGTTGAGAGTCATGACTGAGTTCAGCATCAGAGAGCTAAAACTGATATGTGCAATGCTATGATTACTAAAGTGCCCTGGGTCAAATCTCAATTGTGCGTCTCCTACGATGAAGGAAAAAAGCCACTAATGGTTAAGGTTTTTAACCTGGAACATTTCTCCAGCTGGTGAATCAATCTTTCAATTTATTATCAGAATTAATAAAGTATTTTAAACTTCAATACTTGCTTATTATCTTGACTAGGTTTTAGGTTCAGCTTTTCACCTTGGGTCGTTGTAACCAGTCAAAAGTAATGAATGTGATAGAAGCTTCCTTTGCAAGGCCATCCTCCAATACCACCTCCCTGACTCACAGCCAGAAATGACACTATAAATATCTGCCATAGCTGAGTGAACAAATGTTAAATTAACCATATACTCCTGGCAAACAGTGTTGTTGAAGTTCTGAAGAGATTTTGTTTAAAACAATCATAGCGATTCTTTGCTTGTTCAAACTAATTTCAGAGCTAGAATTTTATGTTCTTTTAAAAAGAAAAGATTATGGTTTGTTCAAGATCTATGTCAATTGATGTTACACTGTTGCCTCTCTTGTCAGTTCTTAACTTTGTAAGGAAATTGGCAATGCAACGGTAAAACTTAGAAACTGGAAATAGATTGATAAGGTTTTTCACACACACACACACACACACACACTTCACTGGGAAAAAAGCTTTTAATGGGAAATGCTTCTCTTGATGTGTCTTGACAAAGTTCTTCATGTCTTTGAACACCTCTATTAAATTTCTCCTCAAACTACACTCTTGATGAAGAATATCCTTCACAATTGAAGTCCTTCATTCCTCACTCAACTCATAATTCATTATTTTCATTGTATTCTGCATTCTCTTCAATGTTTTCACATCCTTTCTTGTAGGATGCGCAGAAATAAATATTATTATTATATAACAATATTCTAGTTGAGGCAGAACCGATGATTTATATAAGTTTATCAGAACTCCCTCACAATAATATTCTGTATCACAAGTGGATGTTTTATTGCTTATTTGATCAACCTGTCCTGCCACTTATATCACCTGATTTTTTTTGTTGACATGTTATGCGGTCAAAATTCAATCAATATTAAATTCCTGAGGCACCATTGGATTCTCTGTCAGTTTCAGATAAATAAACAAAAATGTTTCTTTAAGCTTCAATTATGACAGGATGGTATTCAATGTCATGGTCGTGGTCTCATTTTAGCGATGCTAGTACCAAACACGAAACAGATTGCATTTGAATTAGCCAATAAACATTCAGTCAGTATCACTAATCCCCTCATTGCAGCACTAAAGAATTTTCAAGTGTTACTGTTTAATAAACTGTCAGCTTGAAGGCGTGGAATAGTGAGAGGTGGCTTCCCTTGACTGGCAAATTTAGAACATGGTGGCATATGAGAATCTTACTTCAATGGTGAGTCCTCATGGTGGGACTGGAAGTGAGCTGGCCACATGCAGTCACAGGACACAGTGCTGTATCTCCAAGGAAGGCTAACAACTGAGCCTACTTCAGCAACCAGCAGTGTCCTCACCTGGACTAAAAATGGGGATAGTGCATGTGGCCATTTTCAAAACATGGATTCACAGGGATTGGAGTTCTCCAGTCTCATCACATCCAATCCAGGAATGTTAATTATCTCATTGAAAGTAGCCATTGGCAAGCCTAGCAATTTAGCCCATCCTGGTCATTGAGAAGGTTGTGCTGAGATTCAAATACACTCCTCTGTTCCCTCGCTGCTGCCGAGGTAGGATTTAAAAGATTTTAAAAAGCTTATTATATTTGTGAGTCAAAATGGTGTGTGACTTGGAAGGAAATTTTCAGGTGGTGGTGGACCTGCTATCCTCCTGCTTCCAAGCAGTACAGGTAATGAGTTTGGAAGCTGCTGTCAAAGAAACCTTGACAAGTTGACACAGTGCACCATGTGGATGATAAACATTGTTTCCACAGTTGGGATGGAATGAATGTTAAGGTGATGAATGAGCACGGTTCAAGCGAGTGACTTTTTCATGGTTGTTACCAAAGACCTTGAGTGTTGTTGAAGCTACACTTCAGTGCATGACTCAATGTGGCAGGGCTGCAGAGCTTTATAATGACCTATTGGTTCCTATATCATTTAGCTTTACTTCGGTGTGCATTGTTAACATTGTTACATCCCTGATGGGAAAAATATGCTAGAAATCAAGCTTCTCTATTGCACATGTGGAATATGACAAAATTAATCACTGGAATAGTTACAGACCACTGTTTAAGATAAGAGAAACTCAAACCAGGTCTCATCAATGAAGATGAAAAGAAAAATATTTGTTGAAATAGTCTCATCCTCTAAAGTGGAAAAAAGGGATTATTAAAGACTAATATGAAAACTTAAAATTTACCCCACTTATGTCTTTGCACTCCGTCATTCAAAAATAAATGGACACAATGCAAGAGACAAACATTTTGTTTTAGGAAAATCATGAGTGGAAAATATAGACAAAAATGGAACAAAGACTGTGGAACTTGAGTCCAAACCACAAGGAGACTTTACCACAGTTATTTTTAGTTTCTGGCGATGATATTGTTGTCAGCTGTGACAGTCAGTTGGATCTAGGTTTCAGCTTGAATTAGGTGTTTTTTTCAGTGAAGAGTCCTTGAGTGTTTTTTTTTATTTTCCACTCTCAGGGGGGAGAGAGAGAGTGATCCCATTTGCTTGCAGGTTTCTGAAGGCCAGGGTACCGTAGTGCTCTTTCTCTTTGCAGATCTGTAACAACTACTAATTCAAGCAATCCAAAAAAATCTGTTGTTGGGCAATTTTCATAAACCCAAATGCACCAGCTAGGTCTCACAGAAGCATTGAAATCCAGTTTCAGCAAAATTATGTACACTGTGTAACCAATGAGTGAACCACACACACAGTTCCAATTTTCCTTCCAGTTATTATAAGGTGTCTAATAATTCAAATTTTCCAGATTGCATTCCAAATAAAATACATGCAGTCCTTACAACGTGTATTTAGTCTTGTGCTTTAGAACTCCTGGATTGGCACCTTATTTTCAGGAATACCTACTGATGTTCTCCTAAATCTGCTACTGAAACAGGGTGGTCCCCCATCTTGTTTGCACATGAAAGCACAATAGTGTGAGAAATAGGAACAGGAGTAGACCTTAAGGCTGATTGAGTCTGCTTTATTCTATGTATAGTCCACACCCTGCTGAGGAGGTTGACTGAACTCTCTGGACAATTGCATGCTATAAGGTAGATTTGCTGCCAACATTCTCTTTTAAATTAGGGATCTACAGCACCTCAGAACAAATGGAGGTGTCCTCAGTGTGATGAGAAGGTCTGGTCTCCACAATTATTGAATTACTATACCTCTCATCAACAGCCATGGACACGTGTGATGTTACAAATGAATTTTCCCCCTCTTACTTGTTCTCTCATCATTTGCTGCAAGTTTAGCACCGCAGGTATGACACTACTGGTGCTGTCAAGCCCTTTTTATTGATGGACATATAAGTTCTCCAAATTATCCTTCCTTGATGCCTCACTCTATTTTCCAAATTGTAGACAAGGTGTTGAATCTATCAGCTGAGGGAGAGTGGTGGAAGGTAATTAGTTGGACATTTGCTTTTACATGTTTCTCCCCATGACATGAAACTTCATAGAATTGGGAAACAACTCCCTTCTGACCATACTTCTGTAATAGTGCTCCTTCCTCAGGAACATTGATAGAAAAATCTGTGACATTATCATGTTTACATTGACTGTAAGACAACTCTCCCAAATTTAACACAAGTACCCACTTATTAATGAGAAGGAGGTTGAATGGTTGGAGATGTCTTACTTTTATCTGAAACCAATGTCTAGATTGATAGTAAATTTATTGTGCTTCTTCGCAATGGACTCAAGAAGTGGGGAGCTTGTGCCATTGTGAAGGCAAGTTCAGCCGACCACATTGCATTGGGTTGAGGTCAACAATCCACTGATTTAATGTCAATATTTCTAATATCATTTTTTTAAAATTCAGATTTATTTAATTAGCTGATTCCTATTTCACAAACTAAACTAGTTAGATTTGAACTAGTTAGACAAGGCCTTTAATCAAGTAAAATAAATACTCTACCGTGATACAAGCTCAAACCATGTTGTTAAAAATGAATGATAACAATTCCCTATACTTATAATTAGGGCATGTACCAATGGCAAAGGGACTTTCTGTAGTTACAAAATTTTCTTTCTAAAAATTAAACAACTGAGTGAAAGGGACAAAACTCATGGTTGAGGACAGCATGAAGGGTAGAGAAGACCAGATAAATCAAGCTGTTAAGTAGCTCATGTATTAAGGAATATTACAATAACCTCTATGGATACTTCTCTGAAATGTTTTAGACTCAGCTGTAATGACTTCACTTTCAAATTGCTTGCCAACATTTGCTGTCAACGCTCCAGAGTAATGATTAGTTAGACAAGGTACTGGAGGCAAGCAATGACCCAAAAACTTACCCTAGCAAGGAGTCCAAAAGAAAGGAGAGGATGAGTGAAGGGGACAAACTGCTTCATCACCCATTTTAATGCAATGTGGCTCTCAGTCTTATGCAATCTACTCTTAATAAAAAGGTACTTAGTCCAAATTATGCATTAAGGCACATTATCTTTGCTGCTTAGTCTGACTAATGAGTACCACCACACAAACATTTATTTTTCAAATACCAACCGTGACATCATTTCCACCGCAGAATATTGGAATGTGAACAATGAACTTTGCGAAGATGACGTCAATTGAGCAGTTTGGCGAGAGAAAAAAATACAGTAAGTGAAAGCAGTCGTCATAACCACTGCATCTGAATAAATACAAATGAAGCTTAAAATTGAGAAACAGATTTACTGTATATCCACAATCTAAAAAACATTGCAATAGAAACTGCAGATTATCAATTTATTTCTAGCTCAGTTTTGTAGATTGATTGGAAATAATGTTTCCCCTGAAGAAAAGAAGATTGCTCGGAGATTTGATAGGAATGAAGTATCATGAGGGATTTGGATGAGGAGATTGGGAAAAAGGTTTCCGTTGCTGGAAGAAGCAAGAACATTTGGACATGGATTTAAAGTAATTGGAGCATCCTCCATCTACTTTTTCTCATAAACTAGAAGATACACAAAACCCTACTGTCCGTTTACTTATCTACATCAGGCCTCATTTCCACCTCAACATTGTGCTCACTGACTGTAACTTGCAGTTAAACAACATTTTCATTTACAGTTTAACATCCCTCTTTTCAAATTTCTTCGTTGCTGCCCCTTTTCCTATCTCCGTAATCTCCTCTAGTCTGACAACACCTCCACATTGCCCATCCCCCTCTTCCCCTTCCCTCACTCTGAAGATCTCTGGATCTCTGCACTGCTCCAATTCTGGCCTTTCAGTTTAATCACTTCATCACGGAACATGGAACATAGAACATTACAGCCCAGTTCATGCCCTTCAGCCCTCAATGTTGCACCGACCTGTGAAACCAATCTGAAGCCCATCTAACCTACACTATTCTATTTTGGTGGCCATATCCTCCACTGCCTAGGCTCCAAGCTTTGGAATGACATTCCTGAACGTCTTCACTTCTGCACACTTCTTTGCTCCTTTGAGACACCTTATGAAACTTAAACCTTTGATTACAAATTTGATCATTATTTCTAAGATCTCTGTGCAGAACCCTATCATATTTTTCTCTATAATGTTCCTGTGAAGTTCCCTGGGGTGTTTTAATATGTTGAAGACAATAGATAACACAATTTGTTTTGTTATTGACCTTTAATGCTACTTTCACAGTGCGTTACAACTTGACTTGGACATGACATAAAAAAAGACCCACGGTTCCATTATGAAAGAGCTGTATCCCTTTTGAGATACAGAAGAGACTTCACGACACAGATGTCATCTATCCTGCTTCACTATTTGACTTAGTACAATCTTTTAAATGTTCTAAATCTGGAAATGTCCCTGGCATTGGTTTAAAATGAGATTTCTCACTGTATCAGCAGGTGTGCATTCCACACACCTTATCACTGCTGTCTCTGCCATTCCATTCCAGTCTGCTGCAAATTCACCAGAAGATACATCTTGGCTGGATTCCAACACACCTTCCAATCTTACACAAATCTACTGCAACTGGTTTGTGTTCATGCAGTCTTGTGCATTGTGCTCGTAGGTGTTGTCTTATTCTCTGCAGATATAATGTGTGAGAATCTATCAGTATGTGTACTACCCCACTCATGTTGACATGATTAATAATGGTGTGGAGTCAGGCTCCTGCGTGGAAATCTCAAACCAAGCCTGATGGATTCAACCTTCCCCACCCCTTCCCCCTCACATCTGATAACCTTGCTTGGAAGTGATGGGAAGAAAGAGGAGAGAGGAAATAGAGAGAGGTAGGAAGAAGAAAGAGAAAGGGGGGGGGGGGGGGGGGTGGAGAGAGAGAGAAAGAAAGACAGACAGAGAGACTGAGAGAGAGAGAAAGCAGACATAAGCAGTGAGAGTGAAAGTGAGACCGAGAGAGGGATCACAGGGAGAAGGGAATAGAATGGGGCTAGCAAAATGCTAATGTGACAAATCCTTTGCTGTGATAATTTCATAAAGCATTGAACCCTGAAGGATTATGCTTTACATTGATAAACAGGTTAAGATAAGGTGGTATCAAAGAGGCAATATCTCTGAATGAGATATTTATACACCCAGGCGAATGCTCTGGGAAATTTGATTCAAATCACACTACAGCCGGAACTTAAATTCCATTCATGAAAAATCTGGAAATGAAGACTGGTCTCAGTATTGAAAACATTGAAACTATTGTTGGTTGTTATAAGAACCCACTTGGTTCAAGAATGCTCTTTCAGTAAGAAATCTTCCATCCTTACCTGGTCTGGCCAAAATGTGACACCAGACCCACAGCAAAGTGAAAAAGTCATAACTGTCATAAACAAAGGCCCAAATTCAGGGGCAATTAGGGATGGTCAACAAATTATGACTTTGTCAGCAATCTCCACGTCCCATGAAAGAATGAAGTAAGATCTTAGTTCAAATATACTAGCCAGAATTTGATCAGTTTTTTTGAGTTAGATCAAATTTTACAAAGATCATAAAATTTTAGTATAGAGTTAGAGCAGGTCTTTGTCACTGATGAAACAATTCTCATGCTTCCTGATGCTAAAACATCTTTAGACATCAGCTTTTAATTATTTTGTCAAGAAAACAAGAAAATCTCAATGGCAAATTGCAAAGCAAATAGGCTTTTTGCTGACTATAACTGCAGTTTACGATCATCATTATCAGGTCAGTAGCTATTGTTTGAAACTACTTTGGAGGTACCTGTTTGAAAATACTTTGGAGGTAACCACAAGTCATAGTTTGCAGTGATTCAATGAGGCACTCACCACCAACTACTCAAAAGCTCTTAAGAATGGACAATAATTGCACTGTGTAAACATTATTGAAATACTTCAGCAACAGAAATTTCATAGCAACTCATTTAAGATGAGAAAATGTGTCAGAGTTGGTTGCTTTCTTAATCCAAGGTCACAGCGCACTCTATCAGTCTACTACCTGACTATATTACATTAGTAAGCTTGCTGCTATGTAAGTAGTAATGACATTATGAGAAGAAATGTTCCTTTTATTCTCTGCTTGCTTACAGGCAAGAACATTTTTATATGACCTCTGACATCAGTGGAAATAACTTAAATGAAAAAATGTTATTAGCAACTCATTCACCAATGAAATGAAAGGTGACCCTATTACTTATATCACTGTGACATATAATCTCATTGAAGATACTGAATCATGCCAGAAAAATTAAGCTTAAAAAAAGATAAGAAATGATCATCAACTAGTCCCTGAAGTGAATTTTCCCAGATGACATTGCAGCATAATTAAGTAAAAGGTGTTCCTTCCAGTTTTAAAATCTGGAAGCTTGTGAGCTGCAAGTTTACTGAAAGAGATCAGGAGCATTAAATAAAATCACGTTTGATGTTCATGAAATCAGCATATCAAGGCCATGAGAAAGTGATATAGCAGCAAAAAAGAATGCAACTTTAAAGTGATTTGGTATGACAAAGAGACTCAAATGACAGGATGGCATGGCCTTGCACAAAATCATACACTGCATCTGTCAGAACTGTTTTGTATCATGTTCGATTCAAGCTGTACAACAGGCCGCCTGTGCAACATCTAGAAGGAGGTTGCCGTTGGAATTCGATTAGTGGTTCTAATAGTGAAGTAATGAAAAATGAATTATTGGCCAGCAGAGGTGATTCATGTTTTGATCTCACTGAGCCACGACCTTGAGAAATTTGCATCACAAGTTCGCATTTTAAACAGGCTGGAGCTTATGATGTTAGAATCTGGCGTTTCAGGGTGCTTCTTTCATTGAAAAGTTTTCCACTTGAGACACAAACTTTAAGGACTGCAACAAGTTTAATATCTGTATCATCCAAACAGGAAATGGAGTTGAATAGATATTAAAATATAAATACAAGAAAGGAAATGCCAGTGCTAAATATTACACAGTTTTTCCTTCCTGAAATGTAATACTTTGCTCATTGCTGATAAAAATAAACCTTGATACATGACCTTTTGAATACTCCCAATATGTAACAGGCCCTTAGGTAATATAAAAGAAGACTTTCAATTATTGCTAAAACAGACAAAAATGGAAGGTTCTTGGATCTGGAAGGAGTACAAGTAAAAGGTGAATGAACTAGTCTAGTTCGTCAAAACTCCCAATCAGTGCCTTGCTGGGATTATCAGTACAGCTCTGCACCACCTCACAACATCAATGGGACTCCCCACTTGACAGTCTTGCCTTTCAATCACTGCAGCGTCCTATGCCTTTTACCATTTCCAAACTTAGTTATCAGTCTCATCATTATCACCCCTCATGTATACACTTAGTTATCCATCGTATAACTAAACAAAGTATTCGACCCCCACACATTGAGCAGACATTTTTAGCACACTGCTCCTTCTCAAACAAATTCTCTTTCATCTTTGAGGACAATCTCGTTTAACTAGGGACAGGATTTACACGTCAGAAAGAATTCTATCCCTTCATGAGCTCTTACCTGCTGCAAAGCCTTCTCTTTAGCTGGGGTAAGGGAGAGTCAGAATGTTAGAGTGGATAATATGAGCAAAAAGTATGCCACTTTTGCTTTGGGCTTAAATGGAAATCAAAGGTAAATTAAATCAACACTAGTATTAACATTATTTTGTTCTAATGCACTGTACAAAGTGCAGGTAACATTGAAAAGTTAATTTGTAAGAACATTAACAGTAAATTATCATTAAACTGTCCACTATTGATATTCTCAATTGTGGTGCCAGGTCAATGCAGTGAATATGTGTATAATACATTAACCTGAATTGATGCAGTATTCACAACAAGGTGAATGGTTTAACAACACTAATAGAAGGAAATGGGAATGATCTAATTGCCACTACAGATAATCAAGGCTTCAGGATAATCAAGGTTGCGAAATGAAAACAGAAGGATATGTGATATTGGGAAGGACAAGTTAAAAAAAGAGCAGAGGCTCTCCACCCATAGGAAGGAATGGAATCAGAGCTTTAGCATGGCAGGATCTCAGACTGGAAGAACAAACAGGGGTGGGATGGTGGCTCAGTGGTTAGTATTGCTGCCTCACAATGCCAGGGACCTGGGTTCGATTCCAGCCTCGGGTGACTGCTTGTGTGGAGTTTGCACAGTCTCCCTGTGTCTGTGTGGGTTTCCTCCAGTTTCCTTCCACAGTCCAAAGATGTGTAGATCAAGTGAATTGGCCATGCTGAATTGCCCATTATGTTAGGTGAACTAGTCAGGGGTCTGGGTGGGTTACTCTTCGGAGGGTCGGTGTGGACATCTTGGGCCGAAGGGCCTGTTTCCATACTGCAGGCAATCTAATCTAATAGCGGAATGGAGATAAGAAGCAGCCAACATGAGTAGGAATTATTTATAGGTCACCAAGAAGTAGTAGCCATTTGGGATACAATACTAATTTAGAGATTTGAGGAGTATAATTCTATATAACTCATTTTGGGTGACTTGAATCTGTATATAGACGAATGAGCACTGATGCTGTACAGGCTGGATTTCTAGAGTGCACGAGGGATGTTTTTCTAGAGCACGACATTGAGGAACTAATAGGATATTTTAAATCCGGTAATATATATTGAAAAGGTACATTCAATAATCTTGTAAAAAAAAATGTTGAGGGAGGAATGGTCATATAATGTAATTTTACATTATGCTTGAAAGTGATGATGTGGAGTTGCTGGTGTTGGACTGGAATGGACAAAGTCAGAAGTCACAAGACACCAGGTTGTTGTCCAACAGGTTTATTTGAAATCACAAGCTTTTGGAGCATTGCTCCTTTGTCAGGTGAAGTACTTGAAAGTGAGGTGGCTCAATATGAAATCAAGGTGCCATGTTTGGAAAATGGAAAGAAATGAAGATAGAGGGGCAAATGGATTGAAAAGAAATAAAATGACAGTAGTTTATTGTTTTTTATTTTAAAAAAAACTTTATTCATAAAATAATTTGATGGTCTGTACAGTTGGTCATGCCATACATATGCAAACATTTACATACAGAGATCAGAATTTATCATTTGTACATACAGGTCTGTACGTTCATCAATCATATGTTCATATATTTAGCTGAGGCGTAAGCAGAGCCCAAATGACTGCGTGGGCCCCCTGTTCTTCTCAGAAAGGCAGATCTTACATGGTGGTCTTTCCCCACTGTGCCTTGGCGGCAGCTGCCCCAAGCTTCAGCGCATCCCTCAACACGTAGTCCTGGACCTTGGAATGTGCCAGTCTGCAACACTCAGTCAGGGTCAACTCCTTCAGCTGGAAGATCAACAGGTTTCGAACCACCCAGAGACCGTCCTTCACAGAGTTGATAATCCTCTAGGCACAGTTGATGTTCGTCTAGGTGAGCGTCCCAGGGAACAGATCGTAGAGCACGGAGTCCCACGTCATGGCGCTGCTCGGGACGAACCTCGACAAACACCACTGCATTCCTCTCCAGACTTCTTCTGCGTAGGCACATTCCAGAAGGAGGTGTGTGACAGTCTCATCCCCCCCGCAGCCGCTTCAAGGGCAGCATGCGGTGCAGATGAGAGTCTGGGCGTGCATAAAGGATCTCACAGGCAGAGCCCTTCTCACCACCAGCCAAGCCATGTCTTGGTGCTTATTGGAAAGCTCTGGCGATGAGACATTCTGCCAAATGGCTTTGACAGTCTGCTCAGGGAACCGCTCGATAGGGTCCACCCTCTCCTTTTCCCGAAGGGTCTCGAGGACACTATGTGTTGACCTGGCCTTGATGGACTTATGGTCAAAGGTGTTTTTCTTCATAAGGAAGGACAGGTGATACGGAACGGTCCAACTACTTGGAGCGTTCCGCGGCAGCGAGGCCAGGCCCATCCTTCGTAACACCGGGGACAGGTAGAACCTCAGTACGTAGTGACACTTGGTGTTTGCATACCAGGGATCCATGCACAGTTTGATGCAGCCACACACAAAGGTGGCCATCAGGGTGAGGGTGGCATTGGGTGTATTTTTTCCCCCGTTGCCCAGATCTTTGTACATCAAGTCCCTTCGGACCCAGTCCATCTTTGACCTCCATATAAATTGGCCCGGGTGACTGCAGTGGCACAGGTTCTGGGAATAGGCCGGACCTGTGCCATGTATAACAGCAATGACAGTGCCTCACACCTGATGACCAGGTTTCTTCCCGCGATGGAGAATGACTGTAGCTTCCACCTGCCCAGTTTCTGCCTCACTTTGCTGATACGCTCCTCCCAAGACTTGGCGCACGCCCCAGCCCCCCTGAACCAAATACCCAGCACCTTCAGGTGGTCGGTCCTGACAGTGAAGGGGATCGAGGATTGGTCGGCCCAGTTCCCGAAGAGCATGGCTTCACTCTTGCCTCGGTTTACCTTGGCCCCCGAGGCCCATTCGAACTGGTTACATATGCACATGAGTCTGCGCACGGACAGCAGATCCGAGCAGAAAATGGCGACATCATCCATGTACAGGGAGGCCTTAACCTGCAGGCCCCCGCTGCCAAAAATACTCACCCCTCTTAGGCTCGCCTCCTTTCTGATGGACTCAGGAAATGGCTCTATGCAGCACACAAACAAGGCAGGAGAGAGAGGGCAGCCCTTCTTGACTCCAGATCTGACTGGGAAGCTATCCGATTCCCACCCATTGATTGAGACTGCACTGACAATGTTGGTGTAGAGCAGTCTGATCCAATTGCAGATTCTCTCCCCAAAGCCCATTTTGGAGAGAACATCTCTCATATACGTGTGTGATATCCTGTCAAAGGCTTTCTCCTAGTCCAGGCTGATCAGGCAGGTGTCCAACCCTCTATCCTGCATGTAGGCAATCGTATCCCTGAGGAGTGCGAGACTCTCAGCGATCTTCCTGCCCGGTACAGCACAGGTTTGGTCAGGGTGAATCACCGATCCCAGAGCAGACCTGGCCCAGTTGGCGATCACCTTTGACAGAATTTTGTAATCCGCATTCAATAGTGAGATTGGTCTCCAATTTCTGAGTTCCTCCCTCTCCCCCTTCTGGTTGTAGATGAGGGTGATGATGCCTTTCCTCATGGATTCACTCATGGTACCTGCCCGAAGCATACTGACATACACCTCCAGCAGGTCCTGGCCAATCAAGTCCTAAAGAGCAGAATAGAGCTTGACTGGTAAGCCGTTGCTTCCGGGAGTTTTATTCTTTCAGTAGTTTATATTTTATTTGTTTATGAGATGTGGACTTGCTGCACAGATCAGCATTATTGCCCATCCTGAATTACATAGGGCAGTTAAGAATCAATCACATTCTACTTCAGGTCTGGCAGCCAATGTCAAAACTATAAAAAGGCTATTGATTAAACTGAATGAGACAAATAATAGACAGTTGAATAAAGTATCAGTGCATGACCCAAATAAGAGTTCTACATTGGCATGCATAGAACGTCAGGAATGATTAAAAGAGATGAAGGCATTATTCAAATTAGGGAATACGATATGGCAGCCATTACTGAGACATGGCTGCAAGATGGTCAGGATTGGGAATTAAATATAGCAGGTCATAATGCCTACAGGGTGGATGGGGAGAATGCCATTGGAAGTGGGTTAGCCTGACCACTTCAAAACAAAATGAGATAAGTGGTGCGGGAGAATATAATGAGGGGAGAGTGTTCAGTGGTGGAAGTGAGGAACAGTAAAGGATTTAAAATGGTAACAGGTTTTGTGTATAGACCCCTGACAGCAGCTCTGAAGTACTGGATTGTATAAGTGCACAAATTAGACAAGGGAGGAACAAAACCAGTGTAGTAATAATGGGGGATTTTAACTTTAATGTAGATTGTTAGAGGCAGATGAGTACCTGTCAGAATGGTGATGAGTGTTTCCATGATAGTTTCCTGCAACAATATGTCCTGAATGCAAAAAGGCTACAAATAATATCAGACTTGGGATGAGTAATGAGTTAGATTTAATTAGCAATCTAATTTTGTGAACATTTATCAAATAGTGATCATAACATGATCACATTCAATGCAGCATTTAAAAATGAAAAGCAGGAACCAGCTACTAGATTTAGTTGTGGATTAATTTAATACAATGAGCCAGAGACTGTCCACAATGAACTGAGAAAATCTGCTCATGGGTAAAACAACTGAATAATAGTGCGGAATATTTAAAGAAACATTTAACACAATACCAAAGCAGTCTATGCACTTGAAAAGGAAAAGCTCAAATTCATACGGAAAACAAAAAAAGAGTCCTGGACAACTAAAGAGATAAAGAACAGCATAAAACTAAAAGAAAAGACTTATAAAAATACAAAACAAAATCAGCAGAGATCCTGCTCAATAGGAAAGATACAAAGCCCAGCAAAGGGCCATAAAGCAGCTTTTAATTGTTGCTAAAAGGGATTATGAAAGGGAACATGGAAATCAGCACAGCGCCAGAAACCCGGGTTCAATTCTCACCTCAGGCAACTGTCTGTGTGGAGTTTGCACATTCTCCCCGTGTCTGCGTGGGTTTCCTCCGGCTGCTCCGGTTTCCTCCTACAGGCGCAGGTTAGGTGAATTGACCATGTTAAATTGCCCGTAGTGTTAGGTGAAGGGGTAAATGTAGGGGAATGGGTCTGGGTGGGTTGCTCTTCGGAGGGTCAGTGTGGACTTGCTGGGCCGAAGGGCCTGTTTCCACACTGTAAGTAATCGAATCTAATCTAAAAATGTTATCGTTATGTCAAGGAAAAGCAAGTGGTCAGGAGCATTGTTGGTCCACAAAAAACTGAAAGTGGGAATGTTGTCAATGTCTATCGGAAAATGGCAAACATGTTGAATAATTACTTTGTCTCAATGTTTTCAGTAGAAAAGGAGGATAGCTTGCCGGACTTCCTGAGAAAATTAATAGTGGATCAGAAACAGGAACTGAATAAAATTAAAGTAAGTAAAACATCGGTAGTGAGGAAATTAGTGGAATTAAAGAATGACAAATCCTCAAGGCCTGAGGGTTTTCATCGAGGATGTTAAAGGAAGTAGGGAAATACATTGTAGATGCCTGAACTATAATCTCAGATATAGGAGTTCTCCCTCTGGATTTGAGAATTGCATGTCACTCTGCTCTTTAAGAAGGGTAAAAGATGGAAACCAGGAAATTATAGTTATCCTAACATCTGTGGTGGGGATATTGTTGGAGTCTATAATCAAGGATGGGGTAACTGCACGCCTTGAATTTCTTTCAGTTAATCAGGGAGAGCCAACATGACAAACCTCACTGAATGTTTTGGAAGTGCTGACTAAGATAGTAGGCAGAGGAATATCTATGGATGTTGTTTACATGGACTTCCAAACAACATTTAAAAAGTTCCACATAAGAGACTGCTGACAAAGGTAGAAGCCTATGGAAGTGATGACACATTATTAACGTGGCTGGGAAAATAACTGGATGGTAAATTACAGAAAGTAGGAATAATGGGTAGGTACTTAAATTAGCAGTGAAAACAATAAACGTTGGAGATCACAGTGGGTCAGACAGCATCCATAGAGAGAGAGCAAACTAATGTTTTGAGTGTTGATGATTCTTCATCAGACCTGCAGTGAAGTGTATAGGGAGAAGCATTTATTTCATAGTTAGGAGGGTAGGGGTATGTGTGGGGGTATAGAATGCTGGTGGACAAAACATGTTGATAGTTCAGATTAAGTGATCAGAATGTCAGAATGGTTGAACAATGCTGTGTCTAACTGCCAGACTTGAAACAACCAGTCGGGCCCGCAGGGGCCAACCAGACCTCCCAGTCACCATCCATTTCAATTCCCTGAAACACTCCCTTTCCAACATGACTGTCCTTGGCCTCCTCCATTGCCAAAACAAACTACAGCTCCTATTGGAGGAACAACACCTTATCTGCCTTGCCTGGGCATATTACAGCCTGGAGGACTCAACAGTGAGTTCTCCAATTTCAAATAACCTCCCTCCCTCTCCCCCCGACTCCCTTCCCAGCCCCTCCCCATCTCTTCCACTCCTCCCTGACACCAACTGGATTTATTCCTCCCATTGACCAACAAGGTTGTACCCTCTACCTGTCTTCACCTATCCCCCACTTCACCACCCTGCTGCCCGCCTTCCCCTTTATCTGCAGCTCCTCCCACACCACCCCCAGTCCTGAAGAAAGGTTACACACAAAATGTTGACATTTGCACTTCCTGATGCTGCCTGACTTGCTATGTTCTTCCAGCCTCCTTCCTGTAGACTTGAAAGAACAGACAGTCCCATTGGGGTGGGGGGAGGGGAGAGAGGCCATGGTGACAGAGAATGTAACAAGTAAAGCTAAAAGAAAGGGACGAAATGGGAGTTGGTTCACAATTTGAAGGTGTGGAACTTAATATTAAGTCCAGAAGGCTGTCAAGTGCATGGTCTGAAGATGAAATGTTGCTTCTCCAGTTTGCGCTGTGATTCACTGGAACACTGCAGCATGCTGAGAACAGACATGTGGGCATGTGAACAGGATGTTGTGTTAAAATGACCTGCTATGGGAAGTTTGGGATCATACTTGCACACAGAGTGGAGGCATTCTGCAAAGTGGCCACACAGTCTGCATAGAGTGGGCCACATTGGGTGCAGTGAATGCAGTACACAAGATTGGAGGGGGAATCATTGAGACTCAAAACATTATTTTGCTCTCTCTCCATGGATGCTCTCTGACCTGTGACCTCCAGCATTTGTTGTTTTTAGTACAGATTCCAGCAGCTGCAGTAATTTTTTCCTAGTCAGATTAACAGGATTATATCAGTGGAGTCCCACAGGAATCTGTGCTTGGGCCTTAATTATTCTTAATGTTTATTAATGACTCAGTTAGTGGCATAGAAAACCATCGAGCCAAATTTACCTATGACAAATTCAGGCATCATTGTATGCAGGGTAGATGATTGTGTAAAATTACAAAATGATAATAATAAACAAAATGAATGGACAAAACTACAATATATGGAGTTGCACGTACACAACTGTGAGGTTATCCATTTATGCCTGAAAAAGGATAGATCAGGGTACTTTCTAGATGGAATGAAGTTAAGTACAGTGGATGTCCAAAGAAGTTTGGGGGTTCAGATGCATAGATCTTTAAACTGTCGCAAATAAGTGCAAACATTAATTAAGAAAGCTGATAGAATGCTTGCCATTATATCTAGAGTTCTGGAGTACAAGGGTGCAGGAATTATGCTGCAGTTATGCAAAACCCTGGCTTGACCCCACTTGGCATATTGTGAGCAAATCTGGACACCATACCTTAGGGAGAATATGTTAGCCTTGGGGGAGTGTAATGTGGGTTTACTCCAATGATATCTGGATTTCAGGGGTTAATTTATGGAGAAATTACACAAAATAAGCCTGTTATCGTTAGAATTTATGAGCTCAAGCACAATCAGATCAAAGTTTCAAGTTATGAGCATGAAAAGACAGGGTAGAAAATAAACTATTTCCACTTTTTGGGATTTCTAGAAGAGGAGACATAGTCTGAGAATAAGGACTGGACCATTCAGGAGAGCTATTAGAATGTTACAATTTAATGGACAGTAGATGTTTGGAACTCTCTCTCACAAATTGCAGTGGATGCTGGATCAGTTCTTAAGTTTTCAATGTGACGTAGATAAATTTTCATTAAGCAAATATATTCCCGGATATTGGCCAAATGCAGGTATATGGAATTAAGTTCCAGATCAGCCATGGTCTCACTGAAAGTGGAAGAGACTGGAGGGGCCAAAAGTCCTACTCCTGTTCCTATGGTACTCATTTTCATAACAATTATCAATAGCTTTCTAGCTGTCATTATTCTAACATTTAAATTAGGATTGTTATTGAATTCAAATGTGACAATTTGCCCTGATGGAATTTGAACATTATTCTGGGTATCTTGGTTACTAGTCCAGTGACAATGCCACTGCACCACTACTTCCCCTGTCTTTTACATTCTTTAAACAAATACTCATTATATTCTTTACATTTTATATTATTTAAAGAATTATTAAGTAGTATACAGCCACACTACATTCCTCCAATGCACAAAATTCTCCAAAATGTCAATCATCAAAGCTAACCAAGGAATTTAATGGTTGCGTAACCTTTTTTAAAAAATGCTGGAAAGTTGTCAGAAATAGTAGCAAATCTGAGGATTCACAGGATTTTAGAATGCAGAAAAGGAAAATCAAGAAACGTATGAAGGTAGGTTAAATGGAAAATAAATGCAAACTACCTAAAAATAGTGCAAAAGCTTCAATAGTTATGAAAAAAGGAAATGTTTGGCCGAGAGGGACCATTACAGGCAAATTGAAGAGAACATATAATGGGGAACAGAGAAATGGCTGAGAAGATTAGTGATGATTTTGATCCTGTCTTCACTTAGGAAAATGCAAGAACTTTTCCAGATTTGCAATCTAAGGGTCTCTTGGAGGATGAGGAATTAAAGAAAATTAGTATCAGTAGGAACGTTACATTGGAGTAATTGATGTGACTGAAAGTTGATAAGTCTTTGACCCTTGATATGTTACACCCCCGAATAATAAAAAAAGATGGCTGGTGATATAATGAATATATTGGTGATCATCCTCCAAAATTTTACTGATTCCAAAATAGGCCCTGCAGACTGGAAGCTAGCAATTGCCACTCAATTATTTAAGAAGGGAGAGAGAGAAAATCAGGAACTTTGGACCTGCTCGCCATAAATCAGTCTTAAAGAAGATACTGGAATCTACTATAATGGTTTGATAAATGGGCACTTGCATAATAATGATCTAATTAGGCAGGTTTCTTGCTAATATTTCTTGTCTGCAAGTGGCACATACAAACCTTTTCTGCTACGGGAACTATGTTTCCCTGAATGTCTATAACTGCTTTTGACTGAGATAAACTACACTTGCTTTCAGTTGGGTCTCCTCCAGACTGAATAAAAGCTTTTACTCTCAGTTTGGGTGATCTGAGCTAAAAATCAATCTTTGATAGTCGTTAACAAAAACAATAAACAAGTTAATAGCCCTTGTTATAATCCAGCACTACATTAGCAATCTTACATTAATACTACAAGGGGTCCCTGTTCTCAAATATTGTTTTACTGTCCTAGGAAGATTGCATGAGTAGCTATTTTTGCTTAAACTCAACAGAAGACCACCCAACTGCATACACCATTTTTTCTAAAAGTCAAACTCTAAAAGTGCTATCAATTTGTATTTAAATCAAACACCTTATTTCACACTTACACCAAATGAATGCATGTTACATTAAGGGACATCTTTGTTTCTTATCACACAAAATTTGTTTTAACATTATTTTTGTGTTATATTGAAAGTAATAATAAATTGACATTTAGTATACAATGATTTTCATAGCAACAATATTTTACTTATATTTTGTTGGATCAAAACATTTGGTCTCCTTCATATGTGCTCTTGATAACGTCTGAGCTGAAACATTGTCATTTCTTGGCATATGATTGATTTTTTTTAATTGTACAGATGGTTGAGCAAGCTCTATTGAAACACCATTAGTTCACTGTCCTGAAATTTCATCGATAAAAGTAAAATCTGTAGTCTGCATATGTAACAATTTCTTCAATATTATTATTATCATATATTCCAAAATGTTTGCAGCCAATTTAAATATTCAATTTTTCCAGCATCAAACATTTCTGTTAACATGCATTCAGTTTCTTTGAAAAATGACTGAGCGGTCACTCAATTGCCATTTTGTCTTCTGTTAGTAAACAGCATACAGACCAATATGGCTTGAATCAACAGCCCATTTGACTGAATTCTCACAATTAATTGTTGCTAAAACCAGTGCTGTTGTCAGCACAACCTTCTCGTTATCAAGGGCAGTCTGACATGCTTGTGTCCGTTCACATTTTCTGTCTTGCTTTTACGAACTGTCACAGTGCTGAAGCTTAGAATAAACTTTCAATAAAATTCATTTGAGCCAAAATATCGCAAAAGTTTATTTTTTGTCCAAGAACTGGGAAATCCAAAATAGCTCTTATTTTAACTTCTCTCTATGTTACTCGACTTATTCCACAGTGTAGCCCATGTGAATTCAGTTTTCGCCAGAGTTATAATTAATTTTTTTTTTGCTCATGTTCAAAAAGTGGTATCAAGTGATGTAAATGTTGTCCAAAGTTTAGGTAAACATACCAAGTCATCGATGTAAATGATGCAGTAGTGTAACCAATCAAAATCTTTATTGGATAATCATACGAATGTTGCTGGCGCACTTCTCATTCCAAATTGTGTGACTTTGCATTGATAAATTCTGGCTTGAGTTACAAAAGCTGATAGATTTCTGGCTTTACCAGTCAATGGTACTTGTCAATATCCTTTTAGTGGGTCAATTTTTGAGATGAAATGCATGTATCCAATTCTTTCAATACAGATCCAATCTTGGAATTGGACATAAGTCTGAGTTTTTTTAAAAATCACACTGCCTTTGTTCTAATCAATACAGAATCTTTGTTACCCATGCTATTTGGGCACATTCATGATTGGTGAGATCGAGCTGCGATGACCCAGCTCAATAATGTCATTGTCCACTGTGAGCTCAATCTCTTCCCTCACTTAAACTAACGTTTCTGGATTGAATCTGTAAGGATGTTGTTTTAGAGACAACTCCCCCCCCATATTAATATCATGAATGGCCAAAACTGCTTTTCCTGGCCTATTCCCACAATAAAATTTAGGAATCTGTAATAGCCACTATATGTCTCTTTGATAGTTTTCTGGAAGATAATCAATTATGCGAGTAAACTTTTTAAGTGCCTCTGTATTACCTAGTCTGGTTTATGAAGGATCAGCATTTGAACATAGAACATAGAACATAGAACAATACAGCGCAGTACAGGCCCTTCGGCCCTCGATGTTGCGCCGATCAAAGCCCACCTAACCTACACTAACCCACTATCCTCCATATACCTATCCAATGCCCGCTTAAATACCCATAAAGAGGGAGAGTCCACTACTGCTACTGGCAGGGCATTCCATGATCTTACGACTCGCTGAGTGAAGAACCTACCCCTAACATCAGTCCTATATCTACCCCCCCTTAATTTAAAGCTATGCCCCCTTGTAATAGCTGACTCCATACGCGGAAAAAGGTTCTCACTGTCAACCCTATCTAACCCCCTAATCATCTTGTACACCTCTATCAAATCACCCCTAAACCTTCTTTTCTCCAAAGAAAACAACCCCAAGTGCCTCAGCCTTTCCTCATAGGATCTTCCTACCATACCAGGCAACATCCTGGTAAACTTCCTCTGCACCCGTTCCAGTGCCTCCACATCCTTCCTATAGTATGGCGACCAAAACTGCACACAATATTCCAGAAGCGGCCGCACCAGAGTCTTATACAACTGCAGCATGACCTCAGGACTCCGGAACTCAATTCCTCTACCAATAAAAGCCAGTACGCCATATGCCTTCTTCACTGCACTATTTACCTGGGTGGCAACTTTCAGAGATCTGTGTACATGGACACCAAGATCCCTCTGCTCTTCCACACTACCAAGTAGTCTACCATTAGCCCAGTAATCCATCTTTTTATTACTCTTACCAAAGTGAATCACTTCACACTTAGCTACATTGAACTCCATTTGCCACCTTTCTGCCCAGCTCTGCAGCTTCTCTATATCCCGCTGTAACCTGCCATATCCTTCCTCACTGTCTACAACTCCTCCGACTTTCGTATCATCCGCAAACTTGCTCACCCAACCTTCTAACCCTTCCTCCAGGTCATTTATAAAAATGACAAACAGCAATGGTCCCAAAACAGATCCTTGCGGAACACCGCTAGTGACGGCACTCCAAGATGAATCTTTGCCATCAACTACTACCCTCTGTCTTCTTCCAGAGAGCCAATTCCTAATCCAAACCTCCAACTCACCCTCAATGCCATATCTCTGTATTTTCTGCAGTAGCCTACCATGGGGGACCTTATCAAACGCCTTACTAAAATCCATATATACTACATCTACCGCTTTCCCCTCATCTACCTCCTTCGTCACCTTCTCAAAGAATTCAATAAGGTTTGTGAGGCATGACCTGCCCTTCACAAAACCATGCTGACTATCCTTGATCACATCATTCTTATCCAGATGTGCATAAATCCTATCCCTTATAATTCTCTCTAAGACTTTGCCCACAACAGAAGTGAGACTCACTGGCCTATAGTTACTAGGATTATCCCTACTCCCCTTGAAAATTTGAATTTTTAATTATTGGTTTAATTTTTGTTTGTACTGATATTTCATTTCACTGGCCTTTTCTTCCACGATCACAACGATACTTTTCTCTTGACCATCATTCCGACCAGAAATCTCTTTTCCATATTAAAATGGCACACTTACTGATTTTTTTCTCCTAGTTGGAACACTCACGACATAATTTAAGTTACTGAATTTATTTTTGATTTGATTAGTGTCCAGTGAACCTTGTTTCAATGATTCCACAGACACAACTAACAATAGCAATACTTTGTTTCCAACAATAATTGATGTTAATTATAAATTACACACCTTTCATCACACGTGCATCATCAAACTGCTGAATAAAAACTTTTTCCCTATATCTACTGTCTCTGTGTTCTTCAGATTGACATCAATGTACATTACTATCCGACATTTTTCCACTATTACCATCACTCTAACTGGCCTTGAACTCCTTAGGTCATGTAATTTCTATTGAAACCATAGAAAAACTTTGAGAAGTGTGCAGGGAATTTTAATCACATTAAATGATCCTGTAGATGCAAGTTCTTGCTGCTCTTGAATGCCAACTAATGTTCATTGAAAATTTATTCCAAGATAAATTTTGCCTGGTCTGGGGGGAAGGTCTTATGAGGAACGGCTGAGAGACTTGAACCTGTTCTCATTGGCAAGAAGAAGGCGAAGAGGGGCTTTGATAGAGACATACAATATGATCAGAGGATTAGATAGGGTAGACAGTTCAAGTCTTTTTCCTGGATGATGACATCAGCGTGTATGAGGGGGCATAACTACAAATTGAGGGGTGATAGATTTAAGACAGATGTCAGAGGCATATTCTTTACGCAGAGTGTGGTAAGGGCATGGAATGCCCTACCTGCTAATGTAGTCAACTCAGCCACATTAGAGAGATTTAAACAATCCTTAGATAAGCACATGGATGATTTTGGGATAGTGTAGGGGGATGAGCTGAGAATAGTTCACAGGATGGCACAACATTGAGGGCCGAAGGACCTGTTCTGCACTGTATTCTTCTATGTTCTATGTTCTATAACCTATGTTTAGCTTAAAAATATCCTATACCCTCAAATGCTGTATCCAGTAGATCGAGGATAACCACAAAATGTAAGTATACAAGGTTAATAGACATTTTAAAAAATTGCTTGCTTCATTCCACAGGTCCGTATGATGAATAATTCATGCCTCCACCAAAAGTCACAGTACCTTAGACACGCCAATGTGCACTGGACCAGAAATATTGTCATGCCCGATGTTGTATCATTTTCTATTCATGCCAGATGCTGGAGGCACACTGGTGTTTCCAGTATAAAGAAGACACGGTTTAATGGACAATCCTAATCATTATCATGTTTATCTATTTCAGCTGCGACTAACAATCACCCTATTTTAATTCATCAAAAAAGATTAAATCATCAACATATATGAAGTAGTTACATAATCAATCAAAAGCTGTATGGAACCATTGTGGTAAGGTTTACTTGAGCGCACAATAGTTGGAATTTCAATAAAAGCAAAAATCCTATATACAGTACATTTCTGATCAAAGTTAGACAGTACTGGAAAGACCGAAAAGCAAAGAGACTTCCAAGCTCTAGAATTTGATGTATCTTTGAGGAGTACAATGACAAATACTAACAGTTTCATCATTATTGCTCCTGCAAAATTTGGACCATTATATATGGTTTCCTGACATCAATGGTGAACTTTTGCATCACACTCATTTGCCTGTTGAAATTATATTGCATTATTTTTGTGAACACAGAAATATGTAGTAAGTTGAATAGCAATGATGGGCAGGCAGAATTCATCACAACTTTAAAACAAACAATGCTTTAAAATTAACTGAATAAGAAAATTCTAATCACATTATTTCTGACTATCATGTGGTGAATGAGTACGACTTTGAATAGCTTGGAAATTAAAAGTCTTCTTTATAACTATAAAGGCTTCCAACCATTACATTATCTCACAGGCAATGTAAATTACTCGCAATGACTTCACCCAAGGGATAAATAGATTGCATGGTAGAATTTCCACTGACTACTTCAGAGTTATAATTACCCTTCTTAAGACAAATGTAACAGTTTGATTGTTATGCCTGTAAGTCTGAGACACAGAATCATAAAATATTTCACAGTACAATTTATATAGTTGCAACTTTGGATGAGTACGCCACTACTGTCACAGACTTTATCATCAAGTGTGTGGAGGATTGAATATCGAGGAAGTCAATCCGGGTGTTCCCTCACAGGAAACTCTGGATGAATCAGGACATACAGAACCTGCTAAAAGCCATGTGTGAGGCCTTCAGATCAGGAGACCCACTCAAATATAAGTTATCCAAGTATGACCTTTGCAGAGCCATTAAGGCAGCCAAGGCTGATTACCCATCCAAGCTAGAGACCCAGACAGACACCTGGTGACTAATGACAAGGAAAGAATGACATCATAGGTTCTAAAAAGAGACAGTGTAAGATAGCAAATGATGCCAGATCGTCTTAACGCCTTCTATGCTCGCTTTGAGCAGAATTTCGGCGGTGAGTAGCACCTATTCCGACAAGTCCGAATGAACCTATCCTAACAGTCACTGCATCAGAGGCCAGATCAGTTTTCCTTTGTGTGAATCCAAGGAAAGTGATGGGAGCAGAAGGAGTACCAGGCCATGCACTCAGAGTATGTGCAGATCAACTGGCAGAGGTCTTCTCAGACATCGTCAACCTCTCCC
The DNA here is from genome assembly GCF_047496795.1 of Chiloscyllium punctatum. NCBI lineage: Eukaryota > Metazoa > Chordata > Chondrichthyes > Orectolobiformes > Hemiscylliidae > Chiloscyllium > Chiloscyllium punctatum. The sequence goes on from NC_092760.1 coordinate 74,723,148, forward strand.
TGCAGTAGGCCACTGTCCCTACCTGTTTCACGAGGGCGAACATCATCCCTGTGCCTAAGAAGGCTCATGCAGCATGTCTCAATGATTATACCCAGTGGCCCAACTTTGGTGATCATGAAGTGCTTTAAAGGGCTGGTCATGGCATTAATCAGCTTCAGCCTCTCGATTACTCTTGACCCACTCCAATTTGCCTGTCGGACCAAAAGATCCATGTCAGATGCCATATCACTTGCTCTTCACTCCTCCCTAGAACATCTTGACACCAAGAACAGCTATGTAAGAATCCTACTCATTGACTACAGTTCAGCATTCAACACTATTATCCCCTCAAGACTGATTACTAAACTTAGTGATCTTGGACTAAGCCCCACTCTCTGCAACTGGATTCTCAGTTTTCTGACCCACAGGCCACAATCAGTGAAGTTTGGGCACGATATTTTATCCTCACTAATACTCAACACTGGAGCCCCCCAGGGGTGTGTATTCAGTCCCCTACTGTACTCACTGGATACCCATGACTGCGTCACTAAATACTAGACTAATGTCATTTACAAATTCGCTGATGATGCCACCATAGTTGGTTGAATCTCAGAGGGCGATGAAACAGACTACAGACGGAAGATGGAAGACCTGGAAAAACGGTGCGTTGAGAACAATCTAGATCTCAATGCCAGCAAAACCAAGGAACTCATTATTGACTTTCGGTGGGATGTTACTCATGTCCCCTGCACATTAACAGCACAGAGGTGGAACAAGTGGGAGAGTGACAAGCTCCTGGGAGTGGTCATCAACAACAAGCTTTCTTGCACTCTTCATGTGGACACACTAGTTACAAAGGCCCAACAACGTCTCTTCTTCCTCAGCCAGCTGAGGAAATTTGGCATGCCAATTTTTATAGGTGTGCCATCGAGAGCATTCTGTCTGGATGTATCACGACCTGGTATGGCAACTGTACCATTCAAGATCAGAGACGGTTACAGAGAGTGGTAAACTTGGCCCGGACAATCACAAAGGCCAATCTCCCATCCATAGAATCCATCTACTAGGCCTGCTGTCAAGGAAAGGCTGGCAGCATTCTCAAAGATCCATCCCAACCTGGCAACGTTTTTCTACAACCTCGACCATCTGGAGAAGGTACAGAAGCCTGAACACATGCACCAGCTGGTTTCGAACAGCTTCTATTCTACTGTTGTTAGAGTACTGAATGGACTCATAAACTCTGAGTGTTTGCCTATACCTGTGTTTTGGTTTTTGCTGCTATTTACCTATTATTTACTATCTATGCTACTTAACTCTGTGATCTGCCTGTATTGTTTGCAAGACAAAGCTTTTCACTGTGCCTCAGTACACATGACATGAATTCAATTCAATTCAAGAAATGTATCTTTAGGCTATTGTATCGTGAACAATACAACTTGCCTTTTTCCCGCTTACACATTAACATTTCCTAACTGTGATGTGGGTGTCATTGATAAGGCCAACATTCATTGCCCATCCCTAATTATCTCTGAACTAGGAGACTGGGTGCCATCATAATAATGTCACTGGTCTAGTAATCTTAGAGGCCCAGGTTAATGTTCCTCGGACATGGATTCAAATCCCACCATGGCAGTTGGTGGAATTAATTTAATCTTTCTGGAATTAAGGGATTCTCAGTGACAGTGGTATGAAACAACCACTGATTGTAGTAAAACTCCATCTGGTTCACAAATCGCACATCAGGGAAGAAAATTTGTTGTTCCTACCCAACCTGGCTGATATGTAACTCCAGGCCCTTAGCAATGTAGCTGACTCTTAGATACGCTCTGAAATGACTTAGAAAGCCATTCCTTGGTCAATTTGGGATGGACAAACATGTTGGCCTTACTAGCGACACCCAAATCCCATGAGAGAAAACTGGAAACGGAACGGCTAAGTTATCGCAGAGTGCAGTTCAGAATTTGCCACATTGTTGTGGAATTGACCACTTTTTATGGAGATTTGCAAGTTGGAGGACAATCTCTTCCCATGATTTGCAAATCCCGAAAACAGCTTGGACCAAGCCCCATTCTTTCACGTGCTTCCTGTAGTTTGCTTCTGACTCAGATCCTTTGGCAATGTTTAATGATGAGAAGGTTGGGAGTCATCACCAGCTAGTAAAAATATCCTACATTTTTCAGCAATTGCATTACTGTTGCAAAGATGTATTAATCGATTATTAACTATTTTCAGCAATTTATTCTAACTTTATAGGAACATATTTGAAATTGAGGTTCTGCTTTGATTCAGCACTGCATCCATCTTTAAAACTATTTCTTATGTCATATACAGAGGAAGTTTGATTATCCAGCATCCGATAATCCAAATATCAGATCATCCGGCAAGGTCACAAGGGTCCCGATGCTCCCCTAAACTATGTTATCCAGTATTCGATTATCCGGCATTCGGTTAACCGAACAAAATACTCCCCACCTGTGTCCTTTGGTTAATCGAGGTTTGTCTGTGAATACAACTTTCTGAAGCATTGAATCATAATAAAGCCTCTGTATTTCTAGCCAAGTGTGAACACCAATCTAACAAAGGTTCATTGGGCCATTACCTTTGATAGATGATACCTTTGATCAAGTAAGCTTTGATAGATGACATCAGGTGAAGACAAATTAGAACACATCAAAGATAGCCTGACCACTCCAATTTTTCCAACGTCACCACCCATCCCTCTACCATTTGTTTTAAAGATCAGTTATTAGCTATAATTTGGCAATGAGTAGCCTAAGTGGAATGATCAATGCATTCAGTTGTAATCAATACATTAAATTGTACCTGCATTTTGCGATCAGGGTTCTACAATTGGCAGACAACAATGATGCCTTCATCTAAGCAATTGATCTGAGGGTTACCCAGTTGTTGTCTGTAAAGGTGGTAGTTTCAAAGTTTATTCATGGCTAAGCCAGCATTTATTGCCTATACTTAATTGCCCAGAGGACAGTTAAGAGTCAACCACATTGGTGTGGGTCTGGAGTGATATATAGGTTGGACCAGGTAGGGATGACAAATTTCTTTCCCTAAAGGATATTAGTGAACCAGATGGCTTTACCAACAATCAGCAATAGTTTCATGGTCATCGTTCGTCTCTTAATTCCATTCTTTTTTAATTGAATTCAATTCTATCATCTGCTATGCTGTGATTCAAACCCGGCCCTTCAGAACATTACCTGTGTGTTTGGATTAACTATCCAACAATAAGACCACTAGGGTATCACCTTCCCAAAATGTTGCTCAGTATCTTGTACAAAATCGATAGCTGAGAGCTGATTTTCCTCCTCACCCCACCGAAGCTGTTAGCTGTTACAACAATAACAAATTTACAATTAGCCAGTGAAATGAACAGGTCTGATGTTTGTCTAACAAGTACAAGTTATGTCAGACGGTCTGATTATTTTTGCAGTTGTCCTCACACAACCTTCTGCATCAGATATAAAACTTTGCCCTGTTTAACATTCTTGGGTTGGGTGCAGTGGAGGGAGAAATTTCTGCTCCACGAACCTGACCTTGAAAGATGACCAGCGGCACTTCCCATTTTTGCTGGATTGGGGAGCATTCGCACTGGCCAATCTGGAAAGAGCACTGGAGGCCATCAATTCCTGAGGCAGTCTGGGTGGCAATCCTGCCTGTAGACTCCAGCACGTTTACTTTTAAAGTAAACATCTAAACAGAAAACATTTGCTCTCACACTCCACTTCACTCCATGCACTCTCCATGGCCTATCCATGCCAATCTATGGCCCTGTACACATTCCCAGCATCTCATGGCTCCATGTTATCCTGTATGGTTGTGAGCATTTCTGTCCCACCTAGCTGGGCCATTCCCCTCGAAAGGTGCCCAAGAACGCAAGCGCATAAGCAATGAGGAGAGGAGCAGAATATTGTCTCTGAAAAGCTATTCTGAGGCACGGCAGATAGGGAGGTATGAATCTCACTCAATAAAACACTGAAAATTGGAAAATGGTATATTACATTTCTTTAAGCAACATTGTGTCCAGATATTACATGACAAAATAACATCAAATGCAATGTGCAAAACAGATCATTCATCATAGCTCATTCAACCCAGTGCTTTAAAGTCTGCATGAGCAACCTTTCTCCCTACTCTGCAGATTTCAAAAATGGTAAATTGCTTTCTTTGAAAATATTAACTTCTCTCCTGAACACAGTTATTGTGACATCTTAGCACGAATGCTGAACAGTTATTGTGCCAAAGTCCAAACCTTTCCTGTTCAAGATAATCCTTCCATTGTCACACATGAGAAAGCTTCATTGCATTCTGAATATACGTATTGTTGCTCAATATTTATGCGCTTGTCAATCAAATCCTTTCTGGTCTCGTAAATGTCTGGCACTCTTGCAACTTGTGGAAGAGCCCCAGTCAAGTTAGCAAAAAAGGAGCTGGTGAGTACTGTCAGAATGCAACCCTTTAATTAGACTGTTTTGCACAGTGAAATATTTACCTATGAAAGCAACTGTTTTCTCATGAAAATGTCTCTTATTAAACAAAAGCCTGCAGAATGATAGAAGGGAAACACATTCTATGTTGCAAGTACAAGTTCACCCCACAAACTTATATGTGTATGTGCGCATATGTGTATGCAGGGTAAAAACAATGACTGCAGATGCTGGAAACCAGATTCTGGGTTAGTGGTGCTGGAAGAGCACAGCAGACTAATCCAGAATATGCGTATGCATGCAGACCCTCTCATACACTCAGGTGTACATTCCCATACACACCTTCTCACAGACTTAAACCCCTTTACATTCACACTCGCACACATACACATACCCTCCCACAGACACTCAAACACTCCCCACCACCAGCCCCCACCCCCCACACACACCCACGTGCACACATACACATATAAATTCGTGGATGAATTTGTACTTGCAGAATTACATTTCACTTTGCTCAAAAACAAAATGAATTCATGTAAGATTCTCTAAATCCAATTTTTAGATTAGAATCAGTCTGACCATTGTGGCACAGACAGCCTCATAGGGAGTTAACACCTTCAATACCTTATCTGGGCCAACATGACACCAATTGTTAAAATCAACTCGGTAAAAACAATGACTGCAGATGCTGGAAACCAGATTCTGGATTAGTGGTGCTGGAAGAGCACAGCAGTTCAGGAAGCTACTTGGATGCTGCCTGAACTGCTGTGCTCTTCCAGCACCACTAATCTAGAACCAATTGTTAAAGTTCATTTGAGAATGTAATTTCTAAAAAAGGTTTTGCGATTTACATATGAAAGAACTGAAACCAACATGTTCATTCCAAAAGATGAGAGACTTAACAAACAATCTGGGTCTTTATCAATATATAATTTCAGTTAGAAATCACACAACACCAGGTTATAGTCCAACAGGTTTAATTGGAAGCACACTAGCTTTCGGAGTGTTGCTCCTTCGTCAGGTGGTTAGTGAAGGGCTCAATCCTAATACAGAATTTAAAGCAAAACTTTATAGCAAAAAAGTGTGATGTAACTGAAATTATACATTGAAAAATTTTAAGGTCTGTTAAGCCTTTCATCTGTTAGAATACAGTGGTAGTTTCACTTCTTTCATGTGTAAATCACAAAACTTTTTAAAAAAAAGTTGCATTCTCGGGTTAGCTGTTAACAATGGTAATAGCTAGGCAATATGTTGAAGGTGTTGGCCCCCTGTGTTCTCTGTCAATGCCATGATGTCTAGATTGATCCGAATCTAAAAAGTGAGATAACGGAGTTTTACATGAATGCATGCAGTTTTTGAGCAAAGTACAATGTAACCCTGAAAGTACAAATTCACCCCATAAAATATATGTGTGTATGTGGGTCTTTGTCTGTGTGTGTGTGTCTTCTGGGTTGGGGGTGGTGAGTGTAGAGTGTCTTAAGTCTGTGAAGGGGTGCATGTGAGAATGTGGGAGTGTGTGTGTGTCTGTAAGGGTGTGTGGGTGTCTGTGTGCACGTCTGTGTGTATGTGTGTATAGGAGTGCCTGTATGAGTGTGTGTGTGTGTGTGTATAGTGCAATGGTGGTCACCTGTAATGTGACATGAACCCAAGGTCCCAGTTGAGGCCCTCCCTATGGGTACCGAACTATCAGCCTCTGCTCGGCCACTTTTCGCTGCTGCCTGTTCCGAAGTCCACCTTGGAGGATGGTCACCCAAAGGTCCGAGGCTGAATGTCCTGGACCACTGTAAAGGCTACGACAACAGATGAATGGGCACTGCACAAAAATCAACAGACAGGAGGGTTCCCTCCCATTCAGCCTCGGACGACCATGCCCGAAACGTCGATTCTCCTGTTCCTTGGATGCTGCCTGACCTGCTGCGCTTTTCCAGCAACACATTTTCAGCTCTGATCTCCAACATCTGCAGTCCTCACTTTCTCCTTACAGACACATACACTCCCACACTCACACATGCACCCCCTCACAGACTTAAGACACTCTGCACTCACTACACACATACATACACTTTCTCATAGTCACAACCCCCAACCCAGACAGACAGACACACACAGAATGACAAAGACCCACATGCACACATATATTTTGTGGGGTGAATTTGTACTTTCAGGGTTACATTGTACTTTGCTCAAAAACTGCATGAATTCATGCAGAACTCTGTTATCTCACTTTTTAGATTAGGATCAATCTAAACATCATGGCATAGACAGAGAACACAAGGGGCCAACACCTTCAACATATCGTCTAGCTATCACCATTGTTAACAGCTAACCCGAGAATGCAACTTTTTTAAAAAAAGGTTTTGTGATTTACTCATGAAAGAAGTGAAACTATCACTGTATTCTAACAGATGAAAGGCTTAACAGACAATCAATTTTTCAATGTATAATTTCAGTTACATCACACTGTAAATTTTTGCTATAAATTGTGTGTGTTAGGATTGAGCCCTTCACTACCACCTGACAAAGGAGCATCGCTCCGAAAGCTAGTGTGCTTCCAATTAAACCTGTTGGACTATAACCTGGTGTTGTGTGATTTTTAACTTTGTACACCCCAGTCCAAATCATAATTTCAGTTACATCACATTGTAAACCTTTGCTATAAATTCTGTGTTTTACGACCTTATGCTCCACAACCACATGATTAAGGAGCAGCGCTCCGAAAGCTGGTGCTTCCAAATAAACCTGTCGGACCATAACCTGGTTTTGTGTGATTTTTAACTCAGTCAATACTACTCCACTATCTGCTCATTGACTCATGTAATCCTGATCACGAAAGATTTATACTAGGGTCTCAAATTTTAGTCATGCATTATCATAAATGCACAGCAGCTTACGCATTTAAGAATCCCTATAATGCTTTGTTACTATGCACAGTAAGCATTGAGGTTGACTTCTGTGAGTTAGGCTGAGGTAGAGATAGTTTTTTCTTTCAACACATACATAGGATCTGAGCATCACTGGGTGGGCCAGCATTTGCTGTCTGTCTCTGTGCATGGGGCAGTTAAGAGGCAGCTACAATGCTGTGGGTCTGAAGTCATATGCAGTGTAGATCAGGTACAGATGACAGATTTCCTTCCCTGAAGGACATTAGCAAACCAGATTTTGTTTTTACAACAAAAGATAGGGGTTACATAGTTGCCATATCAGGCTGTCTTTTAATTCCAGAATTTTAATTGGATCCCAATGTCACTGGTAAGATTGGAACCTACGTCCTCAGAACATTAACTTGGAGTTTCTGGATTATTAGCCCATTGACATCACCATGACACCATTGTCTCATTAGAGAGAATGGGCATTATCTTAACATAACCGACTCTCTTGCAGTGGGAAGACCAACAGTAAGCCAGAACCTAATTACAATTGAGGCATGGTTTGCTGTGACTCAGTCACAACATTTTCACTCACCTCTGGGTTTCTTGATCCATTACAGATTACGGGTGGTTATGCTGTGTTTGGCAAAGGAATTATTTCAGTGTAAAGGGCCCGTGATAGGGGATGAGAATGGTGGAGCTGTACATGGGATTGCTGAAGCTTCAGGTATCAAAAAATGCCACATGTACACAAGTACAGTGAAAAGTTTTGTTTTGCATGAAATACAGGCAGATCAGAACCTATCAGAACAATTAGACCATAGAGTGTCCAGATGGAGCAAGGCATGCAGGATTACGGCTGCACAGGAGGTGCGCAAATGCAAGATCAACATTAGATTTGACGTTAGAGAGGTCCATTCAGGTGTCTAATAACAGCGGGGAAGAAGCTGTTCTTGAACCTGTCGATGCGTGTGTTCAAACTTCTGTATCTTCTACCTGATGAAAGAGGTTCGAAGAGAGTGTAACCAGGGTGGGAGAGGTCTTTGATGAGGTCGGCCACCTTTCCACAGTAACAAGAAGTGTACATGGAGTCCATGGATGGGAAGCTGGCTTGCACCCAGATAGAATGGTGCATCCGCAAAAGTTGGAGAGGGTCTGGATCAACATGCCGAATTTCCTTATATGCATTAATTTGCTAGGATGAATTTCTAGTGAAGTGCTCAAAACATTCATTATTGCAAATTAGTCACACACCAATTAATTAATCTTCCAAGGAATCCACTGAATTTCTTCAATCCTAAAATTTGGAGAAAGACTTATTTTTTGATCAGTTGTCATGTGTGAAGGAGCTTAAATTAAAACATTACTTTTCCTTTAAATTCTAGCCTATAATCAATATTGCAGCTAATATGAATCCATTTTGCTGTTTCTCTGTTAGTGCTTGATTTTTGGAGTACTTGACTTTAAACTCTAAATTAATGAAATTACTCCATAGAAAGAGTTATTGAGCTTATTCATGCAAAAAGGGAGAAAAAAATCCAACAACTATCAGGTGCTGCAGTGATGTCAAATCTGGATAAACCAGAATAAGAGGAGAGGAGTTTTATGGAACAATGGTAGTGTCGTTACCTCTGAGTCGGGAGGCTTGGATTCAAGTCTCACCAGCTCTAGAGGTATGTCATAACATGTGCAAGCAGGTTGGTCGAAAAAGGTCAGAATAAGAGGACAGGAACTCTTATGGCATAGTGGCAGAGTCCCTATCTTTGAGCCAGAAGATCTGGGTTCACGTTGAACATGCTCCTGAAGTGTGTTAAAGCATACCTGAATAGGTCAAATAAAAATACCTAAGTCAGTAAACGTATGCAACAAGTTTCTGTTTGTAATCTGTTGCCCACTTTAATATCTCCCAGCCCCCCACCATGTTTTGTAAAAAAATGCTAAAGACAGTAAGCAATTTCAGCCAGAAGAAACATCTAGGCTATATTTCTTTGAAGATACCATATGGGAAAAAACAAATGGGAAGCCATGGATTTGAGGGAATAACAATCACCAGAAACTAGCGCCATTCACAAGATACCATGCAAGAACTGTAAAATCACTGCATCGGGCAAACAAGCAAGAAACTTGCCACCAGGATACAGGAACACCACTGACCACCAAAAGACACAACCCAGTATCACTAGTTTCATACACACAGACAAAGAAGGACACCACTTTGACTGGGACAACAAACACATCCTAGGTCAGGCAAAACAAAGACGCGCACAAGAATTCTTAGAGGCATGGCACTCTAACCAGAACTCCATCAATAAACACACCAATTTAGACCCTATCTACCTTCCCTTAAAGAAAGAAAGAACCAGAAATGACATCACCCACCTTAAGAAACCAAGACCTATAAATAGAGAGGCAGGACATACCTCCAGCTCTTCATCGGAGACTCTCACTGATGATATTACCTAGTCATGGTGACGAAATGTCTGAAAACAAACCATCCAGCTCAGTGAGCTAACTTACCTACCAGAGCTCTGCTCTACCATCAGCAGTATTGTCTATGTAGATGGGTAACATAAAAAGTAAAAATGTCACATCAGTGACAGTTAATGCAAATCAGACCATAATGAACCACTTGTCTACTGTTGCATCTCTACCAATTGAGTCCTCTCCTGACAAAGAAAAACGGACAGTTTAAGATAACCACAGTACATTCACATGAAAAATCAATAGCCTATACAAATTCTGAAAATACAGTGTCAAATGTTTCTTAGATTTTCATAAGGACCAAAGTCATATCATTGCAAATATCAACAGAGTACATTGAGAATATGTTTGAGTGCTTTCTTAAATTTAGTCACGTGAGTCAAATGATATGGAGTTGAATGTGCAGGTCAACAACTTCATTTCTTACAATTTTCAAGTTATTTGACCTTCGCTCAGTTGATAAATTTCAGTGGGAATCTGAAGGAGTGAAATGACTGAATCAAAATTGACAGGGCAGCTGAATACATAGCTCAGGTGCAGATTCATATTGAGGAGTGAAAAGAACCATTAGGTTTTTGAATGAGAAAGCTGAACGAAGCAGGTCAGGCTGCAAAATTATTTTCATTATCAGCAACAGGGAACTGGGGGAACTGCCATGCTGCATCTTGTCTGTTTTGCTTCTTGAGTTACTTCATTTACATCAACTTCTGGTTTATGTTTGTGCACTCTAAAAATCCTCAGTGAAATCCATGGGGAATCAACAACATTGTGCATTTTCTAGTGTCTCAGACTAATCTTACATTAAGGAGGGAAAAAAAATGACATTGGGCAGGTGAGAAGGAAAATCATTTCAAACATAAAACAGCTGTAGTAAAATGACAACGTCATCAACAGAAAGAGTTTTGACGTTTTTGAAAGCAAAATAAAAGATGGGAAAATTGTTCACTAAGTTCCAGAGGTAAATAAAAGCCTGCAAGTTTGGTCATTGTTTATATATGCATTAAAAATAGAACTTGCATTTGCATAGAGGCTTTTGGGACCTCAGAGCTAATTTAGTACTTCGATGTTTCGTTAGGGTAATAATGTAAATACTTTGGGCAGAATCAAAAATTGGCTAAATGTCAGTTTTGGCATGTTTCATGAACCGTTTGTCTCCGCAAGATTTCTGAGGTTTCTCATGCTGTCTTCCCAAACGCACCAATGCATTGCACACAATAACGTTGTATTTTCCCACCTGACATAGCCAGAAGTATTGAATACACAGTAATATTGAGTATACAGTATCACTGAAGAGAACTCTCAGATCCTTGGTGCTGGCACCATCTTTAAAGCCCCTCCATGCACCTGATGAAGTGCAGGCAATCTGCAGCACTGCGAAATGGTTTGTTTCATTTGCCGAGACAGAGGGTAAATGACACTCCGCTTTGCTGCCTGGGAACTGGATGCCCTGCTGGATAGGGAGTGCACATGGACACTGCCTGTGGAGACTACCTGAAACATTGGTGACCAATGGGGGAGCAAGTGGTGAGCTGGAGTTACCATTTTGTTCCTCACATTGAGAATCATGCCTGGCTTGTTTCTGGTGAGACAATGGGAAACTGCATACCAAGAGGTGAGACAAAAGAAATATGACACTGTTAATAGATACAAATAGATGTCTCACTGCTCAGTAGAGAGAATCCCAACTCACTGCTCAAGGACCAGTTGGAAAATGAAACATTTTGCTCTTGATGTCGGGAATGTCCTTACTGCTGATTCGCCCAACATTCTCATCAATGTACATGTCAGTCAGAAGCAGGAAAGGTTCCATCCATGATTGCCAGTTTATTCAAAACTGATTTGGCATTGAATTGTAATCCTCACTCCTAAATTCTGCTTCATCCCTCTTTCTATCCATATCATTGATTCCAAAGTTGATATGCATGTTTGGCTGCAAACCTTTCCCTCTTAGAATGCCCTGCAGTCACTCAGTGACATCCTTAATCCAAGCACCAGGAAGGTAATCTCATCCTATGGCTGTGTCTGTTTCCCATGCATTCAAGTCCACATGCAATAAGGAGAAACTTCTTCAACCAGAGCGTGAGGAATCTATGAAATTCACTGCCACAGCAGGCTGTGGAGGCCAGGTCATTGAGTGTATTTAAGACTGAGATAGATAGATTGTTGATTGTCAAGGGGATAAAGGTTTACAGGGAAAAGACAGGAGAATGGCGATAAGAAACATATCAGCCATGATTGAATGGTGGAGCAGACTCGATGGGCTGACTGGCCAAATTTCTGCTCCTGTGTCTTATGGTCTTAAGTCTGCTTACTACTCCAATTTCTCTTCCACTCCTCTTCCTTCTCCAAAGTGTAGCTGAGCCAAATATGATACCATGGACTGGGATCTGCTGTGACTCCCAGAGGAATGGCCACTCTCATCAGCAATGTTCTATCGAAGTTGCATTGCTGTGCGTGCATCCATTCCAATGTTCTTCAAGTCACTATTGCGCATGAGTCTCAGGGGTCCACGTAGCTTGCAAGAGGGAAGGTTCCTCATTAGGACCTAGAATCCAATAGCCATCGAAGAGTGAGATACACTTATGAGCGCTTAGCTCAATCTGCCCAGTCCTCCTTGCCTTCCTGCTTACCCATTCCTTCTCTGCCTGCACATTTCTGACTTACAGGATATTCAACTCCAAATAAACATTGTCCACAATGCTCTTAACGCGTGCCCTGAACAGATTCCAATTATCACTCAAGCTCTGAGTTAATTTATATGTGAAAAAAGTTGCCCAATATCTTATGCTGCAAAAGACACCAAAATCATTCCCTTATCAGGTGAACTATCCTGCTGGAAGTAATTCATATCACAAAACATTTCCAGGATTTAAAAAAAAAATGTATAATATGGCAGTTTAAATCTAAAGGAAATCACTGAAAAGAATGAGCCACGAGAGACTTGATATAAAGACAAGATTTTCAAGTCTTTACTGGTATACCATCAAAACCCATGCAACTTATATCTAATAAAAACTGGCTTGATAGCAAAAATAAACCCACTCAAGAGACAGTTTTAAAAAGATAATCAAACATACACCACACTTTCCCATTAGCATTAAATGTCAAAAAAAAACTGAATGCGAACTCGGGGAATTCACTGGTGCATTTCTGTTGGCAGCCTTCAGGAAGTGCAATGGAAAAGGTACTTATTTTGCTCTTTCAATATTTGAGAATTCCTACTCCTTTATTGTCCATTCAAATACACAACACAAGGTTACCTTAACCTGGTGTTATGTGATTTTTAACTTTGTCCACCCCAGGCCAACACCAGCACCTCTTCATCATTCAAATACACACAATGGAGCCATCAAGACAGCGGGAACAGATGCTGAAGCAGTAGTTGGGATGAAAGAGTCAGTGGTCAGGCTGAGATCCTGAACATCTCAAGGATTCCAACCAAAAGAATGCTGATGTCCACCAACAGATCATCCTTTCAGAGTTGCAAAGTTAGTAACTCTTCTTTATGGATTTGCACTTTGGTTTATTATTTGTGTAATACAGGTCCTTCTGCGTTAACATATGTCATGTTAACACAAATTTGCTGTAACAACATTGATGAATTGGGGATGCTGTGTCTAAAGCATGAACTTTTAAAACGTGTTAGGTGTAATGTGATTACGTAGCCAACAATTTAACCGTTGATTCTAAAGAGTGATTTTTTAATAATATGGGGTTGCACATTCTTATCTGCGTTATAGAACTACCTGTAATAATGGCACTTGTCTAATAATTCAGGACTCAGATTCTAATATTCTGAGTTTAAAATTAGGTCCCAAGATATTTTACTGCATTCATGTGACTCAAATTGCTGTTAATCAAATCTATTATAAAATTCATTTTCTTTCAATAAATGTGACATTTGGTCACATTGCTGTGTCAGCTAAGGAATGTCACAAATACATTTCTTTCTTTTGAATTTTCTACAGCCATTAAAACAGAGTTGTCAGAATGATCAAAGTGTCAGTGCATGTCTGACAAAAACATTTCAGCTTCATGGCAGCTATTCTTAAAGTCAAAACAGGCTAAAATAAAAAAAAAACAGAAATGAGAGCTTAACATTCTGTCTCTCCACCAAGTTTTCTTCACATAGGTGACATGTTGTCAAGGTCATTTTTGATACACAGATTGCAGACTGAACCATTATTGTAACTGCATAGCACCTAATTACAATCTGTCAAATTACTTCCTAAGAGGACATTGTCATCTGCTTGGCTGTTTTCCTGGCATTTTCAATTCCAGAGGCAGGGCAGTTTAATATGAATGGAGCTCAGCTGACAGGAGATGTGCATTTATTCCAACGCTGTATCTCTGAATGTAAATTCCCTACCAATGGGAGATCCAAACTAATTGTGAACTCACAAATTTAGGATCAAGAAAACTGGTTTCAGTGAAGTCATCTCAGGACTTGTGAAAGGTGGTGGACTTAAAGTTTAGACAGGGGGAGCTGAAAGAGATGATTATCTTTTCAGATGCAGAGTAGGGGAATATATATGAGAACTATTACGATAGGTTTATCTCAGCGTGTGTCTGGGGAATGAAGAATGTTGAATGTTGACAGTTATTCTGTATCATCTCTCATCCCAGTCACCAGTCTATGATATAGATAGGAGACTGAACCATTGTTGTAATTTTATAGCGCCTAATTATGGAGTTCAACCCTGTCAAGTGTGAGGTTGTCCATTTTGGAAGGACAAATAAGAATGTGGAATACAGGGTTAACGGTAGGGTTCTTAGTAAGGTGGAGGAGCAGAGGAATCTTGGGGTCTATGTTCATAGATCTTTGAAAGTTGCCACTCAGGTGGATAGAGCTTGTAAGAGGGCCTATGGTGTATTAGCGTTCATTAGCAGAGGGATTGAATTCAAGAAGCGTGAGGTGATGTTGCAGCTGTACAGGACCTTGGTTAGGCCACATTTGGAGTACTGTGTGCAGTTCTGGTCACCTCACTTTAAGAAAGATGTGGAAGCTTTGGAGAGGGTGCAGAGAAGATTTACCAGGATGTTGCCTGGAATGGAGAATAGGTCGTACGAGGATAGGTTGAGAGCGCTAGGCCTTTTCTCATTGAAACAGCGAAGGATGAGGGGTGACTTGACAGAGGTTTATAAGATGATCAGGGGAATAGATAGAGTAGACAGTCAGAAACTTTTTCCCCGGGTACAACAGAGTGTTACAAGGGGACATAAATTTAAGGTGAAGGGTGGAAGGTATAGGGGTGATGTCAGGGGTAGGTTCTTTACCCAGAGAGTGGTGGGGGCATGGAATGCGCTGCCTGTGAGAGTGGCAGAGTCAGAATCATTGGCGACCTTTAAGCGGCAATTGGATAGGTACATGGATGGGTGCTTAAGCCAGGACAAATGTTCGGCACAACATCGTGGGCCAAAGGGCCTGTTCTGTGCTGTATTGTTCTATGTTCTATGTTCTAATTACAACATTTTGAGAAATACTTTAGAGAAATCACAGAGAAACCAAATTGGATGCTGTCTGAGATGTGGTCGCTATCGTCATGATGTGATCAAGCATGAGAACAAGGAGAATGCCAAGGGTAGACTCTTTATCAGAGAAGATATGAGGATTGAGAATGGGGGACAGTCTGGAGATTCAGCCTTCCTGTAAGCAGCAGGGAGGCAATTGACCTCTTAACGGGCTACAAATCACTTAATGGAGGTTGATTGGGCAAAATCGGTGAATCATAGAATCCCGATAATGTTGGAATAAGCCATTCAGTCCATCAAGTCCACACCGACCCTCTGAAGACCCACCCTCCTGTGCCCCTAACCAATCCCTGTAACCCAGCATTTCCTGGGCCATTTCAACTAACCTGCACATCTTTGGACTGTGGAAGGAAACTGGAGCATCTGGAGAAAACCCACTCAGACACATAGTCATTGAGTCATACAAATGTACAGCACAGAAACAGACCTTTCAGTCCAACTCATCCATGCTGACCAGATATCCCAACCCAATCTAGCCCCACCTGCCAGCACCCGGCCCATATCCCTCTCAACCCTTCCTATTCATATGATCATCCAGATGCCTGTTAAATGCTGCAATTGTACCAGCCTCCACCACTTCCTCTGGCAGCTCATTCCATACATGAACCACCCTCTGCGTGACAAAGATGCCCTTAAGTTCCATTTAGATCTTTCCCTCTTACTCTAAACCTATCCCCTCTAGTACTGGACTCCCCCACCCCAGGGAAAGGATGTCCCTCGTGATTTTATAAACCTCTATCAGGTCACCCCTCAGCCTCCAACACTCCAGGGAAAACACCCCTAGCCTATTCAGCCTCTCCCTATAGATCAAATTCTCAATGTGCAAACTCCACACAGACAGTTGCCAAAGGTTAGGACTGAACTGAGGTCCCTGGAACTGTGAGACAGCAATGCTAACCAGTGAGCCACTGTCTGCCTCTTGGTGAGAGACAGTTTAGATACTTGGAGATTATTCGTACCTACCCAAGAGCAGCAGCAGCTGTGGGCTATCCTGTGGAGGTCCTTTCAACCCAGAAAGCTGCTGAATCTATATTTGGGGATGCGATGCCTCCATTTTGAAATGCCCTCTTCTTCACTTAACTTACATTCTGCTGCTCTTTCAAAGTATGACCTGTGGACCCAAACTTGAGCCAGACAGTGGAGTTCAGAATCCCACAGGAAAAGACCTTGCCCATGCTCGGATCCAAAATCCACTGCCAGTAAAATGACAGCATACGAGGAAGCATGGAGACCACAGCACGAATTGTCTAAGTCAAACATGTGAGCAGCAAATCTCAAGGAGCCAGACCTGCATATCTTGTTATAACAGTTTGCAGAGTTCTTACTTAGCAGTAAAAATGTAATTGCTTCCAACTTTGTGGCATGAATATTTTTGACAGTTAAAGCCAATGTAACTATTTACACTTTAGTTTGACCTAACAACTAGCACTCTCTCGGTAGCAGTTAATTCATATGCAATTCATACTGAAACTGACCTTATAAGCCAATGGTTTTTGCTTTCTTTAGTCTGTTATGTGCATAAATGTGTGCGCCACTCTCATAAAAGCAGCGAAGTACATTTATCCATTTTAGGATGGAGGTTAGAGCAGATGTTACGTTGGTGTATGTGACTTGTGACCCAAACATTGTTCCCTATGCTGGAACAATCACTTCAGCCCCCTTTGGGCCTTTGATCTATTTGATGAATACATGGGAATTAGAAACTAAACGTGTCGATTCATACCTTTTAGCAATCCTCATTCTCTGCACAAAGGTGCAAACACTATGAATAAATATGTTCAGGGAAGCCCAAATAAGAGACAATACAAAGATAGATAAATTACTCGGACATGTTTATATTAAATGTCCAACAATTACCTCACAAGTATGAGCCCTCTCATGCGTGTGCCATCACAGCTTATTTAAACTGAAGTCATTTTCATCTACATGTGAGATAAAAGACCAAAGGAACGCTATACACCAACAAATAAGCAGATGTCACTATTTGAGCACCAGAATGCATTCTTGGAGCTCAGATAATTATATAAGATTCTTTCTTGAAATTTTTTGTAATTCATGATATTACTTGAATTCAAAAAAATCGAATGAGCAAAAACAGAAAACACTACCACAGTTCATTCGTGCAGCTCAATTCTTTTGATAAAAGCGCATTAGCTATCATAATCCTTTGCCCCATTAGTTGCTAAACTTGTCAGTACAAATCACAGGATAGCAGGTGTCAATGTTTACTATGATGTGGAGGTGCCAGAGTTGGACTGGGGTGGACAAGGTCAGAAGTCAGACGATACCAAGTTATAGTCCCACAGGTTTATTTGAAATCTCAAGCGTTCGGAGCACTCCCCCTTCACTACCTGTGGGGCAGCACTCCAAAAGCTTGTGATTTCAAATAAACCTGTTGGACTATAACCTGGTGTCATGTGACTTCTGTCCTTAAGGTTTGTTGGCATCAAAGATTGTGTTAGTATTGACAAACCCTTCTCTCACAGTTGGTACTTTTCTATGCAATTCTTTTCAGGTTTTTGATAAGCTATTTCTGCTGAAAATGAAGAAAAGCCTCAGATATTAGCAACGAGGAGTAAGTTCAAAAAGATTGATATGCTGAATAGAATAGCTTAATTATTTGATAATGAACCCGCATTGTAAAGAAACTTAAAATCCTTCAAAAAGTCAGAACCATGCATAGTTTACACAGTAATAATCCCAAAATACTTGAGGCATTTAGAACCACATTACAAATTCTGAAATCTGAGATATAAATTGAACATTGGTAGCTCTTTGATTTTTTTCCCTTTAGGCATTATTTTGCTGTATTCAAATCAATGTAAGAATGGTAGTGTAAAATAGGTATGAGAAACGTTCAATTGGAACTGGAATTTATATTTTGCACCACTTGCTAGATGCCAATGTAATGTACTCAACATTATGGAGCGATGAGGACATATAACGCATCAGCATTCAGCACCAAAATAGGATTATACGATTGCCAAGGCCTCTTCATCTTTATTCAGCTCAGGAAGTTTAAGTAGCTTTCCAATGGAATGAGTAGAGAAATGCTCATAGTTATATTTGAATATTCTCAAACAGCTGCTCAGTAAATAACTCATGAGGATTGTCCAAATCCTTCAAGTCTTTCCAATCTCATTGCAAAGTAGAAAATCAAATGGCTGAATCAATTTTATCTGTTCCTGATCAAAGCTCCGGTAAATGTAAAAAATTAAATGGGAAGGACCTTAACCTTGGATTTGAGAAAAAAAAATTGCAGAATGGTGCCGATGCAAGGTTGTGCATTTACAATTACTTTCAGCTTTAAATAATGTCACTGCTCTTCTCTCCTCCCAAAGAATCAAAACCTCCAGGTCACCAGTGTCAATCTGATCAGCCTAATTTATGTGAAGGTTAAAATCCGCCATAAATCCTATATTGCCTTTGTTTCAAGCTACAATAATTTCTTGCATAATGCTCTGCTCAAAGTTATAACTACTTTTAGGCAATATATAGCATAATGCTTCCAATGTTTTCTGACTTTTCCTAACCTCCACCCATATGGATTCTCCTTCCTGATTTTTCAGAGCCAACATCATTTCTCATGAATGTGCTTATGTCATCCTCTACTATTAGCGATAGCCCATATCCTGACTATCTTTGAGAAATATAGTGTACTCATTTATTTCTTAACCTTGGTCACCTTGTAACCATGTATCTGCAATGGCTTTATTTGAGCTACGAATCCCACTGGCTTATTAAAAATGTCCTATGTATTCAGACAAAGTTGTTTCTATTCTTTTTCCACTGCTATTTCCTGCATGGCCTTTACTCATTGTTACACTATTTTGGTGTCATCTGCAAACTTACTAACTATATCTCCTATGTTCACATCCAAATCATTTATATAAATGATAAAACATAGTGGACCAACACCGAACCTTGTGACATTCCAGTAGTCACAGTTCACCAGTCTGAAAAACAACCCTCCACCACTACCACCCTCTGTCTTCTATCTTTGAGACAGTTCTGTATCCAAATAGCTAGTTCTCCCTGTATTCCATGAGATCTAGCCACATAAGAGTGTAAAATTTGTTGTCCAATCCTGTCCCTCTCAACTTGTCTGTACCCACTGGCCTGGTCCTCCCACGTTAATGCTTTGGACAAGAAAGCACAACAGCACCTCTACTTCCTCAGTAGTCTAAGGAAATCTGGCTGTAAAGACGCTTATCAATTTTATAGATACACCATAGAAAGCATTCTATCTAGATGCATCACATCTTGGGTTGGTAACTGCTCTGTCTTGGACTCTAAAAAATTACAGAGTTGTGAACACAGCCCAGTCCATTACCCTAATGAACTTTCAATGGTATGATCTGCCTGTACAGCATGTGAAACAAAATATTTCACTGTATTGAGGTGCATGTGACAATAATAAATCAAACCAAATCAATATATTTTCTTATTGCCTCAACTTTTATCTTTCTTCACTGAAATCTTTAACTCTGTGCTTTAAAGCCATGTTTCCTTCCTCTAACCATGATTGTTGGTGCACTCTTATGTGGCTAGATCTCATGGAATACAGGGAGAACTAGCTATTTGGATGCAGAACTGTCTCAAAGGTGGAAGACAGAGGGTTGTAGTGGTGGAGGGTTGTTTTTCAGACTGGAGAACTGTGACTAGTGGTTTGCCAGAAGGTTCGATGCTGGGTCCATTGCTTTTCATCATTTATATAAATGATTTGGATGTGAATATAGGAGATAAAGTTAGAAAGTTTGCAGATGACACCAAAATTAAAGGTGTAGTGGACAGCGAAGAAGGTTACCTCAAAGTACAATGGGATATTTATCAGATGGGCCAATGGGCTAAGGAGTGGCAGATGGAGTTTAGATAAATGCAAGGTGCTGCATTCTGGAAAAGCAAATCAGAGCAGGACTTATACACTTAATGGTAAGGTCCTAGGGAGTGTTGCTGAACAAAGAGACCTTGGAGTGCAGGTTCATAGTTCCTTGTATGTAGAGTCACAGGTAGTTAGAATAGTGAAGATGGCTTTTGGTATGCTTTTCTTTATTGGTCAGAGCATTGAGTATAGGAGTTGGGAGGTTATGTCGTGGCTGTACAAGACATTGGTGAGGTCACTTTAGGAAGACTGCATGCAATTCTGGTTTCCTTCCTATCGGAAGGATGTTGTAAAACTTGAAAGGTTTCAGAAAAGATTTACAAAGTTGTTGCCAGGGTTGGAGGATTTGAGCTACAGGGAAAGGCTTAATCGGCTGGGTCTGTTTTCCCTGGAGCGTAGGAGGCTGAGGGGTGACCTTATATAGGTTTATAAGATCATGAGGGGCTTGATAGGATAAATAGACAAGGTCTTTTCCCTGGAGTGGGAGTCCAGAACTAGAGTGCATAGATTTAGAGTGAGAGAGGAAAGATATAAAAGGGACCTAAGGGGCAACTTTTCCACACAGAGGGTGGTACATGTATGGAATGAGCTGCCAGAGGAAGTGATGGAGGCTTGTACAATTACAGCATTTAAAAGGCATCTGGATGGGTGTATGAATAGGAAGGGTTTGGAGGGATATGGACCAAGTACTGGCAAATGGAACTAGATTGGGTTGGGATATCTGGTCAGCATGGACGAGTTGGACCGAAGAGTCTGTTTCCGTGCTGTACACCTCTATGACTCTGTGACTAATGTCTGTTACCACTATCCTTCATCACCATGCAGAACAACTCTTTAAATTTACAAATTTCCTCTTTAAATTTACAAATTTCCTTTCACGTGAACCCATCATTGCTACTTATTTCAAAGGCCTCTCCAGATTCCTACTTTTACAAATCATCAGGGTGAATTCATGACAGCACCAGTACTGGGCAAAAGAACTCTGTCATTTTAATAGTCTTTACTCAATCTACATTGGTACTCATGATTCGGAGATGCCAGTGTTGGACTGGGGTGTACAAAGTTAAAAATCACACAATACCAGGTTATAGTCCAACAGGAAGCACTAACTTTCGTAACCTGGTGTTGTGTGATTTTTAACTTTGTACATTGGTACTAATGTCTTAATGAGCTGTATAAACAGTTTAAATTTATATAAGTAGTCTCAAAGATTTTGAAACAAGTATCTCCAAACTCTGATGAATTACACTGAAACACCAGGTTAAAATATCAATTTTGAGTAATCTGTTTATTCATAGCAAATTATGTGGCCCACCAGCAAGTTGTTTGTCTGCCTGTAACATCATTGAACTTTGAGACTTTGAGGAACAAATTACATGCTTAATTTGAAACTGAACTATTTATTGTGGTGTTATCAAGCCAGATGTGATTTTGGCTTTGAGATTTTATTACAGTAGAATGAAAACCTGCAAGCCACTATCTGCCATCTTGGATGAAGACATCTGGCAGTGAATTTGTACAGGCTTTGTAATGTAGGATTATGACGGAAAACATATAAGCTGAAGGCTTGGGGAATTAAAAAAAAAGACTTAGTGAAGTGAAAGTTACCCTGAAAAGCAGCTTCAAAAGTAAATTCTTAGCTTTGTAGAGTACTTGCATAATCAAAACCACAAGCTCTCTCCACATGGGAGCTGTCCTTTGTGAAGTGTATCTTGACTATTGTCATCACAAACAACAAAGTCTTAACTCTTTAATGCCAAGGATAATTTTATTCATTTGGGAATGATGCAGCAGTTGACAATTTACTTGTTGATACCATTTACTTGGTCGTTGATGTAATTTTCATGAAAAGTGAAATATTTCTGAATTGTAATATTTTATTGTAATGTTATTAAATATGATTAGGGTGTTCTAATTCATGAGCTAAAAATAAGCAAAAGGGCTCCAGCCAGGAGGCAAGAGTTTCCCTGTGTCTTCTAGTAGTTTAAATTAAAGAGGATGATAATTTGACACTGAGACCTAGATTTTCAAAGTGTGCAGTCAATTTGCGAGTAGTTTGAAAATGAAGGGCAGACCACACTGGGGGATTCCTGACCCCATTCTCATTATTTCCAAATGTCGCGAGTGACTTTAAGAATGTAGGTCTCAAACCCACAATTTGTATTCCCAACCTGGTTGGCTCTGTTGTGTGAACAGGTATTATCCGACTCCTCCAAAATGGGCAAGTTTTTAAAGGAACTAGAGTCCACAGCACCTCACAGGAATCTTAAACACTCATTTGCATGAGGGAATCTTCTGAAAGGTAAGTTCATGTAAACCCCAACATTGCCAGGCAATGGTCCCTCCAACCTTGCTCATGGTCTCATACAGAAATTGATGATCAATGATTACTAAAACAAATCACGACCAACCTGCCCAATTATATTTTGCCTCGATTTTTCTGTGACAGTGAAAAATGTTATTTATCTAGGTTACAATGCATAGTATAGAATTGGAATTCAATTGTTAAGGCATTCGACAAGGTCTTATGGATAGGTAGGAAACAGCAAGTGCAGATTGGTGTTTCTTTTCAGGTTGGGAACCTGATACCAGTGAAATTCCACAGGGATCAGTGTTGCGACTACAACTGTTTATATTGTATATGGACTGGCATGGATTGAGGTTTGGCTGTCTGAGAGAAGGCAGAGAGTTGGGATAAAAGATTCTTTTTCAGAATGGCATCTGGTGACAAGTGGTGTCCTACAGGGTTCAGTGCTGGGGGCGTAGCTGTTCACTTTATATATTAATGATCTGGATGAAGGTACGGGGGCATTCTGGTGAAGTTCGCCAAAGATACGAAGTTAGGTGGACAGGCAGGTAGTACTGAGGAGGTGGGGAGGCTGCAGAAAGACTTGGAAAGTTTAGGAGAGTGTTCCAGAAAATGGCTGATGAAATTCAAAGTGATCAAATGAGGTACAGTTAGTAAGTTTGCAGATGACACCAAAATTGGAGGTGTAGTGGACAGCGAAGAGGGTTACCTCAGATTACAATAGGATGTGGACCAGATGGGCCAATGGGCTGAGAAGTGGCAGATGGAGTTCAATTCAGATAAATGCGAGGTGCTGCATTTTGGGACAGCAAATCTTAACAGAACTTATTCACTTAATGGTAAGGTCCTAGGGGGTGTTGCTGAACAAAGAGACCTTGGAATGCAGGTTCATAGCTCCTTGAAATTAGAGTCACAGGTAGGTATGATAGTGAAGAAGGCATTTGGTATACTTTCCTTTCATGGTCAGAGTATGGAGTTCAGGAGTTGGGAGGTCATGTTGCAGCTGTACAGGACATTGGTTAGGCCACTGTTGGAATATTGCGTGCAATTCTGGTCTCCTTCCTATCGGAAAGATGTTGTGAAACTTGAAAGGGTTCAGAAAAGATTTACAAAGATTTGCCAGGGTTGGAGAATTTGAGCTATAGGGAGAGTCTGAACAGGCTGGGGCTGTTTTCCCTGGAGCGTCGGAGGCTGAGGGGTGACCTTCTGAAGGTTTACAAAATTATGAGGGACATGGATAGGATAAATAGACAAAGTCTTTTCCCTGGGGTCGGGGAGTCCAGAACTAGAGGGCATAGGTTTAGGGTGAGAGGGGGAAAGATATAAAAGAGACTTAAGGGGCAACCTTTTCATGCAGAGGGTGGTACATGTATGGAATGAGCTGCCAGAGAATGTGGTGGAGGCTGGTACAATTGCAACATGTAAGAGGCATTTGGATGGGTATATGAAGAGGAAGGTTTTGGATGGATATGGGCTGGGTACTGGCAGGTGGGACTAGATTGGGTTGGAATATCTGGTCGGCATGGACAGGTTGGACCGAAGGGTCTGTTTCAATGCCTATGAAATCTCTATGACTCTGTGACTCTAAATGTGAGATCTTGCATTTTGGAAAAAAGAATACAGGCATGGACTATTTTCTAAATGGTGAGAAAATTCATAAAGCCAAAGTACAAAGGGATCTGGGTGTGCTAGTCCAGGATTCTTTAAAGATTGACTTGCAGGTTGAGTCCGTGGTTAAGAAAGCAAATGGAATGTTGTCATTTATCTCAAGAGGGTTGGAATATAAAAACAGCGATGTGTTTCTGAGACATTATAAAGCTCTAGTTAGGCCCCATTTACAATACTGTGTCCAATTTTGGGTGCCACACTTCAGGAAGTACATACTGGCACTGGAGCATGTCCAGCAGAGATTCACACAGATAATCCCTGGAATGGTAGGCCGAACATATGATGAACGGCTGAGGATCCTGGGATTGTATTCATTAGAGTTTAGAAGGTTGAGGGGAGATCTAATAGAAACTTACAAGATAACGCATGGCTTAAAAAGGGTAGATGCTAGGACTTTGTTTCCATTAGGCAGGTAGACTAGGACCCGTGAGCACAGCCTTCGAATTAGAGGGGTCAATTTAGAATGGAAATTAGGAGACATTTCTTCAGCCAGAGAGTGGTGGGCCTGTGGAATTCATTGCCATGGAGTGCGGTGGAGGCCGAGACGTAAAATATCTTCAAGGTAGAGATTGACAAATTCTTGATCTCGCAAAGAATTAAGGGATATGGGGAGAGCGCGGGTAAGTGGAGTTGAAATTCCATCAGCCATGATTAAATGGCAGAGTGGACTCAATGGGCCGAATGGCCTTACTTCCACTCCTATGTCTTATGGTCTTACGGTCTTATATTGTCAATAAATATATACATATAATATATGACTTGAAGGAAAAAAGCAAAAGCATTGTTGCCAAATTTGCAAACAACTCCAAAAATAGAAAGATAGGCAAGTTGGGAGAGGGGTATAAAAGATTACAGAAAGATATTGATAGATTAGGTAAGGAGACAAACGGAGTATAATGTGGGAAAATTTGTTTTAAAAGGCAGAACAGAAGAACTGAAAAGTATTTAAATATGGAAATACAGCAGAAATCTGCAACACAAAGGGACTTGAGAATACTCGTGCACAAAACACAAAGATTTAGCACACAGGTGCAGTAATGATAACATGTGCCTGTGAAATGACATAAACACTAGCATAATAATGAAAAAGTCAATGAACACACAAACGTAACTGATAAAGTGCATTGAATTGTATTACACCTTATGTTTTCAACTTCTGCAAGATGGTTTTCAAATCACAGAATCTCTCCGAAGAGCATGCTACCCAGACCCACACCTCTATCCTATCACTGTTGCCCAACATGGCCAATCCACCTAATATCTTGTGAACTGTGGGATGAAATCATGGAACCCAGAGAAAACCCACGCAGACATGGGGATAATGTGCAAAATCCACTCAGACGGCTACTCGAGGGTGGCATCAAAACCAGGTCTCTGGCACTGTGATGCAGCAGTGCTAACCACTAACCCACTGTACTGTCCCTAAGCACTGAGACACCGTACTGTCCCCAACCACTGGGACACTGTACTGTCCCTAACCATGGAGACACCTTACTGTTCCTAACCACTGACCCACCGTACTGTCCCTAACCACTGAGACACCATACTGTCCCTAAGCACTGAGACACTGTACTGTCCCTAACCACTCAGACACCATACTGTTCTTAACCAGTGAGACAGCATACTGCCCCAACCACTGAGACACCGTACTGCCCCTAACCACTGAGACACCATACTGTCCCTAACCACTGAGACAAGGTGCTGTCCCTAACCAGTGAGACAGCATACTGCCCCAACCACTGAGACACCGTACAGTCCCTAACCACTGAGACACCATACTGTCCCTTACCACTCAGACACTGTACTATCCCTAACCACTGAGCCACTGCGTCACCCATAATCTCCATGCTGCCGACAGATTTGACTTAACATGCTTTGTTCTACAATTCTAAAACTCCCTTTGTTCATTATTTTTGAAAAAAAGAGACATTCTGTAAAAAAGGCCTTTCATTTTGCACTAGTAGAAATGGAATACCAAATTTCAAAGGGAGCAATAATTCATATTACTTAAAGTTAAGGACCTGAATGGTTACCAGTTTAAGTTTGAGAAAGCTTAGAAAATGCACAAGGGAACTACTCCTCTTCAAAGCCTTCGTTTACTCAAAAGGCACATTGCTTCAATATGTTATTTCTTCTTGCAGGGGACAAAATCCCTTGTTTAAAGATAAAGAGCAAGTGTAAGCCACATTTCAAACCCATTTCTGGAAATATAAATTGGTTGTTAGTATAATTCGAAGCACATTCAACATTGATCAGCAAGTGTGGTGCAGTTGGGGAATTACATCCAAATTTCAACCTTATGTTCTGAGTTTTAGAGTCATAGAATCATTACATGGAAACCCATTCATGTCCACTAGGTATCCCCACCCAATCTCATCCCACCTGCCAGCACCTGGCCCATATCCCTCCAAACCCTTCTTATTCATATACCCATCCAGATGCCTCTTAAATGTTGCGATCATACTAGCCTCCACCACTTCCTCTGGCAGCTCATTCCATATACGTACCACACTCTGTATGAAATAGTTGCCCCTTAGGTCTCTTTTATATCTTTCCCCTCTCACCCTAAATCTATGCCCTCTAGTTCTAGACTCCCCAATCCCAGAGAAGAGACTTTATCTATTTATCCTATCCATGCCCCTCATGATTTCATAAACCTCTATAAGGTCACCCAACAGCCTCTGATGCTCCAGGGAAAACAGCCCCAGCCTATTCAACCTCTCCCTATAGCTCAAATTCTCCAACCCTGGCAACATCCTTGTAAATCTTTTCTGAACCCTTTCTAGTTTCACAACATCCTTCCAATAGAAAGGAGACCAGAATTGCTCACAATATTCCAACATGACCTCCCAACTCCTGTCCTCAATACTCTGACCAAATAAAGGAAAGCATACCAAAAGCCTTCTTCACCATCCTATCTACCTGTGACTTCACTTTCAAGGAACTATGAACCTGAACGCCAAGATCTCTTTGTTCAACAACACTCCCTTGGACCTTACCATTTCTCATTAGAATTGGGTATGAACCAGAAGCTATGACAGATGCACTGAAATCAAGTGTTTTTACAAACTCCCATCCACAACTTATATTAGTTGTATGGTGTGTTGGCATAGTGGTTATGTTAGTGCATTAGTACTCCAGAGGTTTATCTTGAGATATGTGTTCAAGATCCACAACAGCAGCTGGTGGAATTTATATTCAGTTAAATAAAACTTCATATCAGCAATGCTGACCATGAAACGACTAGATTATTGTAAAAACACAAGTGGTTCCGCTCATCTGTTGAGAAGAAAATTGACTGTTGCCACACAATTTGGCTCTGAATACACAACAATGAGGTTGACTCTTTATGGATCTCTGAAATGGCCAAACAAGTCAATCAACTGTATTCAAGGAAATTGTTCACCCTCACCTTCAAAGCTGGTATGCAAGATGGTGAATGAGTGCTGGCTTTCCCTCTGGCAATCATACCCATGAATGAATACAAAAAGAAATAATTCTAGAAAGTATGTCTTTAATAATTACTCAATAAATATACCTATTTACATTGGTTTGGTTCTCAAAAATCAAGAGGTCGACCAGCGGATAAAGTGTTCAGGTAAAAGACAAACGTGAACTCTGTGCACAGTACTCAGTCTTTAGATTTAGCCTGACTGGATAATGACAAATAAATAAATAGAGGGCATTGTATTGTTAGGGAAACCTGAAATGATCTAATGAAGAAAATGAGCACTGCTTATTGAGTAATAGATTTATCCCATATTCTTTGTCGATATGCTTCATTTATTACTGATAACACAGCTGTTACAAAATCCTTGACAGGCTGTGTGCAGATGTAAACTAGAAGAGAGGTCAAATACCTCTGAGTTACTGAGGGAATAAAATGGTTTCTGTTCGCATTTCTTTTACACAAGTGCATTTTTGCTCACTTGGTGACGGATCCTTGGATTTTTTTTAATGACAAGGAAAAGTGCTTTAATGTTCATGGTTTTGAAGTATGAATGCCAGTTCAACATGTCCTTTTTTTTAAGCTATCTTTCAATGTTACATGCCAAAGAGCAGTAGAGGCTGGGCTACTGACTAGATTCAAGACAGAATTGGTCAGATTTCTGACCGACAGAGGCATCAAAGGTAAGTGGGGGCAATCAGGAGTGCGAAAGTCACAAGCAGATCAGCCACAATCTTATTGAATGGTGGAACAGGATCATTTAGCTGACTGCTCCTAATTCTTATGTTGTTCTATAACCTTGTGGGGATATTGCCACTGCAAAATTACATTTTTACATATCCTGTGCTTACCAACCCTCTGATATCTTGTCAAAAGGACGGATCAAAAAGCAACAAAATTGTTTCCAAGGTTAAAAAAGATGAGCTGTGAGAAAAGCGAAATGTAGGATTTAGAATATAGGTGGAAGACAGTGAAGTGAAAAACCTTGAAACCATTATCTAAATACACACCCACCTTCTTTGGCTGCAACAAAGTGGTTAAAAACACTTTAAGTCGTAAGCATTTGAAAAGGTGAAGAAAGCACAATTCCCATTACAGTGTAACAACTAGCTGCCCTTATTTACCAGTCCTGTGATGCTGCTTCTCTTCCTATCATGTCATCTTGTCAAGCTTTACACAGCCCATTGATTTAACTGTTCTTTTCTGCTTTATTCTTCATTTAGTCAATTGACAAACCACATGCATGTTTAGTCTCCAATCATGGTGTTTTTCAGAAACCAGATGTGCAGTAATGGGAGAAGGTCGTGATAAACTCAAGAGTTGAAGAAAGAGGAGCTTGAGTAGACCATATAGCCCCCGACTTTTCTCTATTATAAGAAAGATGATACTTGATCCTCAACTTCAGCTCCAGCTCAATCCCTATTTCCTGATTTACATGAAATCCAAATATCTCACCAAAATTCACCAAAGATCCTCAGACAGCACCTTCTAAACCCACAACCACTTCCATCTCGGACAAAGGCAGCTGATGTAAGGGAACATGAAACCCGGAAAGTTCCCCTCTAAGCCACTCACCATCCTGACTTGGAAACATATTGCCATTCCTTCACTGCTGCTGGGTCAAAATCCTGGAATTCCCTTCCTGAGGGCATTGTGAGTCAACCTACAGCACATGGACTGCAGCAGTTCAAGAAGGCAGCCCACCACCACCTTCTCAAGGGAAGCTGGGGACAGGCAATTGAATGCTCTCCAGCCAGCGATGTCCATGAGTGAATACATAAAAAAACAATGAATCTCAACCTTGAATACACTTCAGAACTGAATGCCTGCAGTCTTCTGAGGAAGAGAATCCCAAAAGTGCACAACTTTGAATGAAAAAATTTGTTCTCACCTCAGTTGAAAATAATATCCTTTATCCTGAATCCCCCTCCAATTCTAAGTTTACCAGTGAAAGAAACAACCTACTGTATTTACCCTGCAATAATTTGGAGACGCCAGTATTGGACTGGGGTATACAAAGTTAAAAATCACACAACACCAGGTTATAGTCCAACAGATTTAATTTGAAGCACTAGCTTTTGGAGCGCCGCTCCTTCATCAGGTGGTTAAGGAGCGACGCTCCGAAAGCTAGTGCCTCCAATTAAACCTGTTGGACTATAACCTGGTGTTGTGTGATTTTTAACTTTACCATGCAAAGCACTCTCAGAATCTTATTTGTTTCAGTGAGATCATCTCTCATCCTTTGAAAACCCAAAGCATGTGCGACCACTCCCTTCAATCTCTCTTTTACACTGGGAACTAATTCCAATGAGTCTTTCCTTCTTTTAAAGAAGAGTGCAGCCTTCCTTACCAAAACCAAGCACAGTACTCAGACTATCCAGGTCTCATCAAAGCTCTGCACAATTGCAGCAGGACTTCAATACATTTTCACTCCAATATTGCTATAATAAATTTGGAAGCCCAAGATAATACACAAGATTTTAGTCCTTATTTCTAAAATGTGTTTGTTTTGAAATAAAAGACCGCTACAGAGACAAAGTAAATGCATGAGTAAACTTAGTAACTATTTGACAAAAATTCCCATGTGGGATTAATGGGGTTTATCACCTAAAGGTGTCAAACAAGCTTCAAACAGAAAGTACTGCGCTCTCTTAGGATTTGGAGATGCTGGTATTGGACTGGGGTGTACAAAGTTAAAAATCACACAACACCAGGTTATAGTCCAACAAGTTTAATTGGAAGCACTAGCTTTCGGAGCACCGCTCCTTAACCATCTGATGAAGGAGCAGCACTCCGAAAGCTAGTGCTTCCAATTAAACCTGTTGGACTATAACCTCATGTTGTGTGATCTGCTCTTCAACATCTCTGCCCTGAAGCTCTTCAACCATGTACTGAAACTCTTTGCCACCTTCTCCCCACCCCCCCACCCCCTCCCATTTATCTCTCCACCCCAGAGGATTCTTGCCTCTATTCCTGATGATCGATTTTCCTGCTCCTCGGATGCTGCCTGACCTGCTGTGCTTTTCCAGCACCACTCTGATCTAAACTCTGGTTTCCAGCATCTGCAGTCCTCACTTTTGCCTAAAGGATTACCAGGGCTAGCCCAGCTCAGCTAAGCAGTAAACCATCCCCTGTGGATTCTATCCCCAGAGTTCATGTTGTTTCGACAGCCGTCGAAAAGCCAATTTCAAATCCACTGGAGTGCCAGTGAGAAAACACAATAGGTTTAACAACACCCATGAAAATTTAAAGAAACTTTACATTTCAAATGATTACTGTTGCCAGACCTTCTGAGATTTTGCAGCTTTTTTTTTAATGTCACTTTTCCAGGATTTACATCATTTGGTTTGTACTAGTATTTAACAGTTTCTCACTGTTCTGTTCCCTTTGCTTCCCTTTAAAGTGGGGAGGTGATGGTATGATAGTAGTGTATATGGACTAGTAATCCAAAACCCAAGGCATATGATCTGGT
This sequence comes from Chiloscyllium punctatum, assembly GCF_047496795.1. Lineage (NCBI taxonomy): Eukaryota > Metazoa > Chordata > Chondrichthyes > Orectolobiformes > Hemiscylliidae > Chiloscyllium > Chiloscyllium punctatum. Next base: position 74,754,230 of record NC_092760.1, read on the forward strand.
GATAGTATTGAAGATTTGTGCTGTAGAATTAAGCATCACCCCTAACTAAGTCAATCCAATACAGCTACAACACCAGATCTACTTAACAATGCACAAAATTGGCCAGATGTGTCTTATGCACAAAAAAAACAGGAAAACTCCAGGCCAACCAATTGCAATTATATCAGAGTACGCCTGTTTTTCATCAAAGTGATGGCAGGGCTGAACAATAGTGCTTTCAAGTCGCACTTAGAAAGGAATACCTGCTCATTGGTTCTCAGTTTGGGTTCTGCCATGGTCAATTATCAGCAGAATTCAATTGTCCTTTATTCAGCCCCAGAGCTGAGCCGAAAGGAACAGCCCTTGATGCAAGGCAACAATTGTTAGGATATAGCATAGGGGAATGTGGGCCAAATGCTGAAAATGGGACTAGATTAATTTAGGATATCTGGTTGGCAATGGATGAATCGGACCGTAAGGTCTGTTTCCATACTGTACAACTTTATAACTCTATGACTCCATAAATGGCAAGTTTGGATTTAACGGGAATCGGGGGAAATCTGCTCATTTGCAGATATGTCTAGCACAAAGGAAGATGATTCGTGGAGATAAATCATCTGAGACAGGACATCACCAAAGCTGCTCCTCAGGAGAGTGTTCCTGGTTCAATCATTTTCAGCTGCTTCATCAATGACCATCTCTCTTTCATAAGGTCAGAACAGGGGCATTTGTTGATCTTTGCACAAGGTTGAGCACCATTTGCTTAGACATGAGACAGTCCATGTCCATGTGTGGCAGACTTGAACAATATCGAAACTTATACTGGTAAGTGGCAGTGTCATTCATGGTACACAAGTGTGAGGGAATGACCATCTCTAACAGGAGAAATTAGATTAGATTAGATTCCCTACAGTGTGGAAACAGGCCCTTCAGCCCAACAAGTCCACACTGACCCTCCGAAGAGTAACCCACCCAGACCAATTCCCCTCTGACTAATGCACCTAACGCTATGGGCAATTTAGCATGGCCAATTCACCTGCTCTGCACATCTTTGGACTGTGGGAGGAAACTGGAGCATCGGGAAGAAAACCGCGCAGACACGGGAGAATGTGCAAACTCCAAACAGACAGTCGCCTGTGGGTGAAATTGAACCTGGGACCCTGGTGCTGTGAGGCAGCAGTGCTAACCACTGAGCCACTGTGCTGCAAATCTGACTATCACCACTTGACATTCCACGATATTATCATCACTGAATCCCTCACTATCATCACTCTGGGGATTATCATTGACCAGAAACTTGAATAGGCTAGCGATAGAAATGGGCTGCAAGAGCAGGTCAGAGGCTTGGAATCCTGCAGTGAGTAACCTACTACCTGTCTCATCATTACCTGTCCACCGTCAACAGGAGTGTGATGGAATATTCCCAAGCTTGCCTGGATGAATTCAGTTCCAACAAGCAACTTGACAACATCCAGGAGACCTCATTAACCATCCTGAACATTCATTTCCTTCACCACTGATGCACTGTGGCAGCACTGCATACCATCTATAAGACACACTGCAGTAATTCATCACATATACTCTGATAGCACTTTCCAAACTGGCAACCTCACACACCGTTGTGACTTGGAACCACATCACCATTCCTTCACTGTCCTGGAACACAATTCCAAACTGGAATAAGGTGCTCTGTTTTCAGAAGGATAGCAACAGTTGAAGAAGGAAGCTCACTGCTGCTTTCCCCAGGGCAATCAAGGACTGGAAATAATTGCTGGGTTCGTTGGTGAAGCCCATATCACAAATGCGCAAAAACCTTTCGCATTTAAACCCATTATATCCAACTGTCAGCTTGGGCTGTGTTTTTTTTTCTTGGCGACAAAAAATAAGGTGCCTGAAACCCTGATAGTGTGGCCAAAAGAAGTGAACTGGTGGCTGATGGGACGATGGGTCCAATTAAGTGGTCACAACCAGGACTGCCATCCATAGAGAGGACTGGTAGCCTAGCAGTGGCACCAGAAGCATAGGGCATTGTTAGATAAACATGCCAGCTTACTATACTATCAAAGCTGTAGTTTACTTCATGGTAGCAACTAGTTACAATTGCACGTACTCTGCCATCAGTCCACTCAATGTGGAGTGCTTTCCTCAGCATGACACCTTTGAGATGCAACATAACTCCTGGCAGAGATATCACAGTGCACCAGCAGCACTGTTGGTGTCGAAGTAGCCCGAGGTCTCCCCTGCGGGCCTTGGATCTGAAATCAGGCAAGTCACTTGCCTTCTGTAATACTGTGTACCTTCCTGCCTTGTCTCAATGAGCAGCTGAGCAGAAAGCACGAGAAAGAAAGTAGACTTTCAAATAAGGAACAGTGGTACTGTATTACCCGAACCTAAATTGCAGCTTTATAACCTGAGACTGAAGCAGGGCGGACCCAGAAGAAAACAATTAAATGAAAATGAAAACAAGGAACAGGAACTATCTTTCTGTATTTTTTGGTAGGTTGCTGCTTGCTTCATCATTCCTTTCCCTTGTTAGAAACTGGAAGCTCGATTCACAGGTCCAGGCAAGAAGCACTCTTCAGTTCTGTCAAAGTAGGTCATGAGTGATAACTTGCTGTCTTCAGATTTGAAAGTTGAAATTTGAACCTTGATAGGAAAGGAAAGCACGTCATAATGGTCTGCAAGAGACTGCGGCATTCTCACAGTCAGGGGTATTTGACTATTTCCAGTTTGCTTCAGGAGCCCTTTTTAAATCTCATTCAGGACTTACGGCATTACATGCGCAAGCATGACCATCTGCAGCTGCTGAAGGACCTGCTGGTCACATCTTTCAGACACACTTGCAAAATTGGCAAGAAGCATTCTTATCTAAAACAGGAGAGTGTCAGCTTAAATTTACACAGTTGAATCCTGGTTGTAATTTCTCAGCTGAATTGGATGGAACATACAGGTTGGATGCGATGTCCATTTATAACAAACCTCTAATGGTCTAGTTTTGAAGGAGCCAGTGTTGGACTGGGGTCTACAAAGTTAAAAATCACACAACACCAGATTATAGTCCAACAGGTTTATTTGGAAGCACTAGTTTTCGGAACCTACTCCTTCATCAGGTGGTTGTGGAGTGTAAGATCATAAAACACAGAATTTATAGCAAAAGTTTACAGTGTGATGTAACTGAAATTATATATTGAAAAAGACCTGGATTGTTCGTTCAGTCTCTCATCTTTTAGAATGAACATGTTAATTTCAGTTCTTTCACATGTAAATCGCAGAACATTTAAAAATTACATTCTCAAGTGAACTTGAGTTCTCAAGTAAATGCATTATCTGGGCCAACATGACACAAATTGTTAAAGTTCATTTGGGAATGTAACTTTTAAATGTTCTGCGATTTACATGTAAAAGAACTGAAACCAACATGGTCATTCTAAAAGATGAGAAACTTAACAAACAATCCAGGTCTTTTTCAATATATAATTTCAGTTACATCCAAATAAACCTGTTGGATTATAACCTGGTGTTGTGCGATTTTTAACTTTAGTGGTCCTTAAGGGGGCTGCAAGAAAGTCAGAAAAAGGTCCAAGTAAACTGCAATCTTTAACAAATACAAAGAATGCAGGAGAAACTCGGCAGGTCTGGCAGCACCTGTGAAGAGAGAGAGTTAATGCTTCAAGTTTGATATGATGTCTTCAAAACCGTACTCTGCATTTGTTTCAGATTTCCAGCTTGCACAGTATTTATTTAAGCTGCAATACAAGTTTTACTGGTTTGGAGTCAAGAACAGCAACAATGTTCCACAAATTGTCTCACTTTAGCGTCTTCACACACGAAGAGTGGTTTGTTCAAATTATTTTTTCTGTTAATATATCGAGTCATTTGCTCTGCTTTTTCTTCACATTAACATACTGCCATTCATTAGATTGAACAATTTAATTAGTAGGGATGTGGTGGTGCAGCAGTAATGCCACTGATGGAGTCATCCCAAAGGCCAGCTGAATCTGCTGGGGGCAGAGGTTCAACTCCCACCATAGCAGCTGGTGCAATTTGCATTTTATTAAAACATGGAAATGAAAAGTTAGCCTAAAAGTGACCATGTTGATTGGCATAAAATAAAACATCTGATTTACTAATGTTTTTTCAAGATCGGAATCTGTCATCTTTATCTGGATTCTATGTGACTCCAGTCCCACACGACCATGGTTGACTCTTAACTACTCTTTAGGCAATTAGTTATGGGTAATAAATACTGGTTTAGCCGCTATGATGTGGAGATGCTGGTGTTGTACTGGGATGGACAAAGTCAGAAATCACACAATAGCAGATCCACTCCACCCTCCTCCCTGACCGATCACCTTCATCCCCTCCCCCACTCACCTATTGTACTCCATGCTACTTTCTCCCCACCCCCACCCTCCTCTAGCTTATCTCTCCACGCTTCAGACTCTCTGCCTTTATCCCTGATGAAAGGCTTTTGCCCGAAACGTCGATTTTGGTGCTTCTCGGATGCTGCCTGATCTGCTGTGCTCTTCCAGCACCACTAATCCAAAAGCAGATTACAGACCAACAGGTTTATTTATTGGCAGCAAGATAGTGGCAGAGTAGGACACTCCACCTGGAGCTCATTTATTCCGCCTGTTTTTTATTCCTTTGCATCTTGATTTGTTTTTTTTAACAGCATGAGGGGACTGGGTTCGAGAGTAGCTCGAGGGGAAACAAATCACAGAGCAGCACAAGGGGAACCGTGTCCCGGAGCAGCACGTGGGGAATCCCAATCTGGAGCAGCACGAGGGGAATGATTTCTGGAACAGCACAAGAGGAAGCGAGTCCTGGAGCAGCACGAGGGGAAACAAGTCCCAGAGTAATGTTAGGGGAATCCAGGCCCTGAGCAGCGAGAAGGGAAACAAGTCCTGGAGCAGCAAGAAGGAAAGTGAACCCAGGGCTGCAAGACGGGAAGCGTGTCCCGGAGCAGTGTGAGGGGAATCCAGTCCCGGAGCAGCACGCCAGGAAGCAAGTCCTGGAGCAGCACACTGGGAAACGAGTCCTGGAACAGCGAGAGGGGAACTAAATCCTGGAGCAGTGAGAGGGAAAGTGAGTCCCGGAGCAGCGTGACTTGGTGCAGCTGAGTGCTGGTGCAGAGCTGACTGGAGCTGAGACAGTTGTTCGACTGGGGCCTGGACCAGGTGGTCAGACCACATGTCAAGCTGCTATTATTTGAAGTTCTTTCCTGAAATGTACTGTCAATCCTTAAACTATGTTGTAACTACCTTATTTCTAACTTATTTTTTAGACGCTAAGCAATGCTACTATTTTTCCTTTTATTCCTCTTCTCTACCCAAGATTTGAACTTTGATACTTGTACTTAAGATGGAGCCATTAGAGGCAGCCATTGTAAAAACTTTTCACTGTACTCCTGTACTTCTGAACTGGAGTAAACATGACAATAAAGGATATTATATTCTATTCTATACTGAATCAAAAGCTTTCAGAACACTGCTCTAAATGTTTTTGATTTTAAATAAACCTGTTAGGCTATTATATGCTGTCATGCAACTTCTGGTTTAGCCACTGATGACAACGCCTCATGAACAAATATAAAATGACACAATTTACTGAATTTTTGCTGAAAAATACTCAATGTTAATAGCAAAGCCAAATCTTGCAAGATTATTTTGGAAAGCTCTTTGAAATGTTATTAGACTCAGCAAGTTTACAAATGATTCATCAACCTCTGTTACAAACTGAAACTTTAATTAAGAGCAAAAATGCCTTTTAGTTGAGAAAATGTTGATGACGAAACAATACTGTGCCACAACATAAATGCCTATACCACAATATAAAACTGATTTCCCTTTCTGAACTTGCCAACAAACACAGGAAAAGAGGGACATTAACATTTTATGAGCCAGATCACCATTACAATCTAGACTTAGGCTAATGAACCTATTTCTGGTGGGACAAGATCAAAATCCTATGGGTGTCAACAGACTATTAAAACTTATTGAAGCAACACCACACCCCATCACCAATAAAACTGTGGAATGATATTGATATAGTACTGTTGAGAAGCCAATTGGTCACATTTTATTCACCTTCCAATATTTATTCAGGAATGCTATTATTTTTGAATGGAGCAGTACACACAAAATGCAAAACTAAACATGGCCCAAGAGATGTTTGTTTTACATTTCTGTGTATTCCGAGATGTGCTGGAAAACATTTCCTCATAAAGTAGGGTGACGAGTTCGCTAATGTTCAGAATTATTGCTTAAACACACAATATTTTGGATCTTTTCAATGAACAAACACATCTTTTCATGGTGGGGGTTTGCCTTTGTTTGCTTTGTTCCAATTCTTTCAGAAGTTATATTTGTGCATTTTTAATATGGTGTCCCAGATGTGCGACGCACAGAATATAATGAACAAAGCTGTGCCATAACACTGAAAATTAAAGCCTTAGCCCTGTCGCGATATCCCTAATATAATTATGCATAATTTTTTACAATCCTGCAGGCAGTACACACATTTCTGACCGGTGATAATATAAAAACTCTCAGCAGCGTCAAAAACTATTTGACTTTGTCGCCAACTGGCACAATTATTTCTTCCGAAACTGTTTTAAAAAAAAACCCTATAAGCTTCTGCCATCAATGACTAATATCTTTCCTTATGGTTGGTTTCTATTCTGGAATCTCAAAGCTGAAGGATATTAATGGTTGCAATTGAGCTTCCCCATACCTCCCACAACCCTGCTACCACAATCATCTTCCTCCGCCACACCCATCACCAATAAAATTGTGGTATAATATTGATACAGTATTGAAGTTGGCTTCAAATTTTAAAAGAAAACTATAGGATTTAAGAAAGATCAATTTAATGGAATCAATTTGCATTTTGCATACTTGTTTTCACAACAAATCTAATCACTAACAGTGATGCTATCTTAAGACTTATGTTGAGAGTATTCTGGAAGTTTTAAGGTCTCTGTTATTTTGAGTAAAACAGCACTAGATTTGGCTCCTCTGGCTTCTCACCAAGTTATTTTTCACGTGAAATTTATAGCTGTGAGCTTTCTCATTGTAACGGCGTCTCAAAATATATTTTAAAAGAAAGCATTGCAGTTTTTAATTAGATTCTAAACACAACTTTGGGAATGTGTATTTCTATTAGCTTCTTGGTGTTGCTAATCTTAATCAGTATTGAAGCTAAAATAAGTGTCCTTGCATCATGTGAAAACTATGAAGTTCAACTGTGTCCCCAATTTATTCTCCACAATAAATAAAGAGATGAAAACGTTTTTTCCTGTAATTCCAGGCAATTACCATATCCAATAGAAGACGATCTAACCATCTCTCCTTGCCACTTAATGGTGCGACCATCACTGTCAACATCTGGGGCTAACATTGACCAGAAACTCAACTCACCATGTAAACTCAACTACAAGAGCAGTTCAGAGGCTAGGAATAAGTAGTGAGTATTTCAGCTCCTGACTTCCCAGAATCTGTCCATTGTCTACTAGGAATATGTCAGGAGCATGATGGAATACTCCTCACTTGCCTGGATGAATGCAGGCCCAATAACACTCAAGACACTATCTAGGAGAAATCAGCCACTTGTTTGGCACCACATCGACTCCCTTCATCCCGATACTCAGTAGCAGCAGTGGGTATTATCTACAAGATGCACTGCAGATATTTATCCAAGATCCTCAGACAGCACTCTCCTTGCTCATGAACACTTTCATTTAGAAAGGCAAGGGCAACAGATTCATTGGAACATCACGATCTTCAAGTTCCCCTCCAAGCCACATGCCGTCATGACTTGGAACTTCATCGCTGTTCCTTCACTTTCGCTGTGTCAAAATCATGTAATTCCCTCCAAATATTGACCAGCCAGCGAAGCCCACATCCCAAAAATGAATTTTAAAATGTGGAAAATATCCTGATGATAGGACTCCAATCGAGGAACTACCCCAACATGTCTCCACTGATTTTCTGACTCCACACCCATGGTCCCTGTAGGGCCTGGAAAATCAAAATCTTAGAGTTATTAAGCACAGGAGGAGGATATTTGAGTCTATTTCATCTCTCTGTTGAGAAATCCCATGGATTGAATTTCTCCACTCTATCATTGTAACCTTGCAAGTTTATTTTCTTCAAGTGCCTATCCTTCTGTCATCATTGATCATGTTAGGCGCCTGTGTCTTGTGCAAAATGTTCCAAGTCATTTTAATTCATTGTACAAAATACTTGTTGCTCATATGCCCCCTGTATCTTTTGCCCAAATCCTTAAATCTCTGCTTCCTGTCCCTTTTGGAAGCAACGTTCCTTATCTGAGCATGCTGTAATCTTGAACACCTCTTTCAGATTTCCCCCCATTCAACCTTTGCTCCAAGGGGAACAACTCGAACTTCCTCAAAAGTACGTCTAACTCAGTCTTTTCACTTTCCTGGAACAATCTGACTCGCCAAAGCGTGGCGCCCACCTACTTGTACCAGTTAAGGGTCCCATGTTTTACTCTCCAATTGCTTTGATGGGTGCAGATTTAACAACATTCAAGGATCACAACACCATACAGGACAAATCATCCAATTTGACTGGCATCCTACCCATCACGTTATCACTCTCCCAGAATGTGGAAACAGTTCCAATCAACCACAAGCTCCTTTAACAGCACTTTCTGAACCCTCTGCCCAATCTGTGACCAGGGTAGCAGGTTAAGCCAATTATATTCTTGATGGTGCTTATTGGTAATGATGTAGCAGACAGGCTTCCTAAATAACAAGATATTGAGCTTCCGAACAGAGTTTCACCTTCAACTCTCCCACCATTCTTCCTGCTGTTAAACACAAGTTTGCAAACAGTCTAATACAAAGCTTTCTCCCATAGGATCAGACGAGTCAAAAAATATTATGTTATTATTTCTTTCATGGTAAAACCTCAGGTAAAAAATATTTATATTTGATCTGCCTTGTCTGAACTGACTCAATTCTTCCAAACACTCCATATATCGAACTAGCTGATAGTCAGTGCTGCAAATTATTAAACACAGGCGATGAAATTGGAATTCTGTGATATAAATAAAAGTGAACTACATTAAAAATTGGACATTTAGTTTTAAAAAATCACAACTAATTATAAGCTGTATCATCATTAAAATGACATGCAAAATCAGCTTAGTGTGCAAAAGACTCTGTGGAAGAGTCGACAGACACAAAATTTTTATGTTTTTTCAGGAAAAACATGTTTTAAAACTCAAGAGCTTACAGTAAGCATCATATCAGTTACTGCAGACTGGATAAATTCATTGCAACCTTGGTGTTCTTATTATAGTTTGCCTAAGGAAAAATTAAAATGCAAACCTAATTACACTTAGTGCTGTGGCACAGCAGTTCTACAATAAACTGTGAAAGGCTAAATAATATAATTCTTTTGCATTGATTACTCTATGTAAAATTGAAAGAAAATCTCTTCTGAGGCACCGATCAGAGGCAAATCATGCACAGGATAAATATACAGCTCCCTGCAGTGAGACATGGTTTGAGGTGATTGATTTTTAATAGTTCATTGATAGCCTAAGTATTAGAAGAAAGAAAAAAGTTAAACATTTTGCTGAATTCAATTACATATTTGAGGAAACTTGGATATCGGTTCAGGGCTCACTATACGCATTAACTCTGTGTCTGATCTAGGTGGTGCAAAAGTGAGGACTGCAGATGCTGGAAACCAGAGTTTAAATCAGAGTGGTGCTGGAAAAGCATAGCAGGTCAGGCAGCATCCGAGGAGCAGGAAAATCGATGTTTCGGGCAAAAGCCCTTCATCAGGAATAGGTGGTGCACCTGATGAAGGAGCGGTCGAAAACTAGTGCTTCCAAATAAACCTGTTGGACTATAACCTGGTGTTGTGGGATTTTTAACTAGGTGATGCAGGCAGCACTTAAACATAGTGTCGACTGACTTCAAGCTCAGCAGGGGGCAAACATAACTTGCACTTGTTAAAAAAAAACATGCATCTATTTAGAGAGTGTGTGCATTCAAGCTACAGGAATCTGTAAGTGTTTTTCACAAGGAAGAAGGATCGAAATGGAGCAGCAAGCCAGAACCCAATGTAGCACGAGAAACCATAACCCTGAAAGTGGAAAGGAAATGTCTCCATGTGGAGCCTGGTAGTCCTCAAGGCATATGTTGTGAATAGAAAGGGGGCAGATTGTCACGGAAGTTAATGCATGCTGTCTGGCTTTGAGGACAATTCCACGTTCTCACAAAAAAATGTCCAGTTACCTCACGCAGGTTAAGACAGAGAATGCTTCTTCGAATGACATCTCCAACATAATTTTTCACCAATCTCAGAGATTGTTCCATGCACCACACCCCTTACACTCACCCATTAATTATCTCTAGCAACATGGGTTTTCACAGAATAACCATAAGGTTCACTTCAAAATCTCACATGTACCACTGATGGTAAACCTTTCACCCACCTCTTGTGGCGCCACATGTTTTGTGCTATTCAACTCTGATAGGCACATCATTCACACATTGAAATTCTCTCACTGTCTCTCCATGCCTTCCTTCCGGCAGGGTGAGAAGGCCCATAACCCAAGGGAGCAATCAGAAACTGGTAGTGTGGTGGGGAGAATGGGATGAGTTATGTCCTGGATTAGTGGTGCTGGAAGAGCACAGCAGTTCAGGCAGCATCCAGCGAGCAGCGAAATCGACGTTTTGGGCAAAAGCCCTTCATCAGGAATAAAGGCAGTGAGCCTGAAGCGTGGAGATATAAGCTAGAGGAGGGTGGGGAGAAAGTAGCATAGAGTACAATAGGTGAGTGGGGGAGGGGATGAAGGTGATAGGTCAAGGAGGAGAGGGTGGAGTGCTTAGGTGGAAAAGGAGATAGGCAGGTAGGACAAGTCCGGACAGTGCATGGAGACAGTGCTGAGCTGGAAGTTTGGAACTAGGGTGAGGTGGGGGAAGGGGAAATGAGGAAACTTGAAGTCCACACTGATGCCCTGGGGTTGAAGTGTTCCGAGGCGGAAGATGAGGCGTTCTTCCTCCAGGCGTCTGGTGGTGAGGGAGCGGCGGTGAAGGAGGCCCAGGACCTCCATGTCCTCGGCAGAGTGGGAAGGGGAGTTGAAATGTTGGGCCATGGGGCAGTGTGGTTGATTGGTGCGGGTGTCCTGGAGATGTTCCCTAAAGCGCTCTGCTAGGAGGCGCCCAGTCTCCCCAGTGTAGAGGACACCGCATCGGGAGCAACGGATACAATAAATTATATTGTAAAGTGCAAGTAAAACTTTGATGGATGTGGAAGGCTCCTTTAGAGCCTTGGATAGAGGTGAGGGAGGAGGTATGGGTGCAGGTTTTACAGTTCCTGCGGTGGCAGGGGAAAGTGCCAGAATGGGAGGGTGGTTTGTAGGGGGCGCGTGGACCTGACCAGGTAGTAACGGAGGGAACGGTCTTTGCGGAAGGTGGAGAGGGGTGGGGAGGGAAATATATCCCTGGTGGTGGGGTCTGTTAGGAGGTGGCGGAAATGTTGGATGATGATTTGGTTTATGCGAAGGTTGGTAGGGTGGAAGGTGAGCACCAGGGGCGTTCTGTCCTTGTTACGGTTGGAGGGGTGGGGTCTGAGGGCAAAGGTGCGGGATGTGGACGAGATGCGTTGGAGGGCATCTTTAACCATGTGGGAAGGGAAGGTCTCTAAAGAAGGAGGCCATCTGGTGTGTTCTGTGGTGGAACTGGTCCTCCTGGGAGCAGATCCGGTTGAGGCGGAGGAATGTTTTGCAAGAGGTAGGGTGGGAAGAAATGTAATCCAGGTAGATGTGGGAGTCGGTGGGTTTGTAAAAAATGTCAGTGTCGAGTCGGTCGTCATTAATGGAGATGGAGAGGTCCAGGAAGGGGAGGGAGGTGTCAGAGATGGTCCAGGTAAATTTAAGGTCAGGGTGGAATGTGTTGGTGAAGTTGATGAATTGCTCAGCCTCTTCGCGGGAGCACAAGGTGGCGCCAATGCAGTCATCAATGTAGTGGAGGAAGAGGTGGGGAGTGGTGCCGGTGTAATTATGGAAGATCAACTGCTCTATGTAGCCAACAAAGAGACAGGCATAGCTGGGGCCCATACATGTGCCCATGGCTACCCCTTTGGTCTGGAGGAAGTGGGAGGATTCAAAGGAGAAATTGTTAAGGGTGAGGACCAGTTCGGCCAAACGAATGAGAGTGTCGGTGGAAGGGTACTGTTGGGGACGTCTGGAGGCCCTGGTCATGGCGGATGGAGGTGTAGAGGGATTGGATATCCATCATGAAGATGAGGTGTTGGGGGGCCGGAGAAACAGAAGTCTTGGAGGAGGTGGAGAGTGAGTTATGTCTCCTGGGCCCTTTGGAGTAGATAATGGCCCAAATTATTGGTGTGTCAATCACTGAGGCCATTGTAGCAGGCATGACTGAGAATGACCAGTACAATGTTATATTTCTGTTTATGCACATGCTCAAGTACAACTTCATCCTCAGCCAGAAATATGGCAAGAAGTACGAATTGCACAATATATGATCATGCACATGTACCTTTCCATCCAGCAACCTCCAAAACCAACCCCTCTTATCTTGAACCACCTGACCAACCAGTGCAGTCTGGGAAAGATGTATGATGAAGAAGCACTGACTCCTGAACTGATACTCCTGGTCACCAACTCAAGAATTTGTGCTGCACCTATCTGGGAGACTAGTATAGAATCAGCACCCAAGTATTTAAGAAAGGAGTGAGAGTGAAAAAAGGAAACTGTTACATCAGTAGGTGGGAAACTGCTACAATCTATGAGAGAGGAAAGGATAATTATACATATGGCTGATGGTGACCTGATTGGGCAAAGTCAGCAAGGATTTGTGAATGGGAAATAGGGTATGATGGAATTGCTAAAAGAGTTTTGGGTGGGCCGATTACACAGTGGTTAGCACTGCTGCCTCACAGCTCCCGGGACCTGGGTTTGATTCCTCCCTCTGTGTGGAATTTGGAGTCTGCATTGTTCTCCTTGTGTCTGTGTGGGTTTCCTCTGGGTGCTCCTGCTTCCTCCCACAGTCAGTAGATGTGCAGGTTCGGTGGTTTAGCCGTGGGAAATACAGGGTTACAGGGAAATAGGTAAGGGGTTGGGTCTGGGTCGGATGCTCTTCATAGGGTTGGTGTAGACTCAATGGGCTGAATGACCTGCTTCCACACTGTAGGAAGTCCGTTGGACATATATGTAAGTATATTTAGATTGGGAGAATATTTTTGATAAAGACAGGAGGTAATTAGAAAACTTAACTCACATGGGACAGGGCATAATGTTCTGTCATTAAATTACTGACTGGCTAACAGACAGAAAACAGAGACTAGGAGCAAATGGGTCTTTCAAATGTTAGGAGGTTGGAACTGGTGAGGTACCAAAAAGATTAGTATTTGGGCTTATAGATGCTCAAAAGATATATCAACAATTTGGAGATGGAGCTATTTCAACATTTCCAAAATTGCAGATGAAATAAAGTTAAATGGGATTGTGTGTTCTAAGGAAGGTGCTCAACAATTTCAGGAAAATTTGACAGGATTATTGAATGAGCAAGTGCATTACAGATGGAATATAATTTGGGCATATGCAAGATCATCCATTTTAGAAAGTGAAACAGATGTGCACATTATTACTTAAATGGTAATAATTTGGAAAGTATATACAGAGGAACCTTGAATATCGAGCATTTAATTTACTGAATTTCAGATTATCTGAACAAGATCGCAAGGTCCCGATGCGTGGCTAATTATGTTATCGGGCATTCAATTATCCAGCATTCGATTAACTGAACGAAATTCTCCGCGCCAGTGTCCTTTGGATAATCGCAATTCATCTGTATGTACAAGGTATACATTTGGTATCTTTGTCAATAAGGTCACTGAAGGCTAAACAGGTCCAGCAATTAATTAGGACGGCGAATGAAATGTTGGACTTTATCACAGGAGGATGTGAGTACATGAGTACTGAAGTTTTTGCTTCAATTGTACAACTTGATTAGATTGCACCCAGACAATTATGTGCAGTTTTGGTCTCTTTAGCTCAAGAAAAATATTATTGCTTCAGATAGAATGCACCATAGATTCTCCAGACTTGCTTGAGGGATGGAGGAACTGTCCTCCAAAGAGAGATTGCATAAATTGTGTCTGTATTTCTTTTTTGTGTTCAATCACTGGATGTAGGCATCACTGGCTCTGCCAGCATTTATTGTCTGTCCCCAGTTGTCCTTGAGAACGTGGTGGTGAGCTGCCTTCCTGCACTGCTGCAGACAATTTGATGTGGGCTTTTTTTCTCAAATTTCAAATAATGAGAGGTGATTTCATTGAAGTCTACAAAAGGTTGAAAGGGTATAGATAATGTAGAAATGGGTGAGATGTTTCCCCTGATTGGGGAGTCTAAAGCTAGAAAGCACAATTTAAAAGTAAAGGGGGGGTGTCACTACAGTTTACTGAATGGCCTGGACAGAGTGGATGTTGGAAAGATGATTCCATTGGTAGGGCACACTAGGACTCGAGGGGACATCCTTAGAGTAAAGGAAAGACCTATTAGAACAGAGATAAGGAGAAGCTTCTTCAGCCAGAGAGTGGTGAATCTATGGAATTCACTGCCACAGAAGGCTGTGGAGGCCAGGTCATAGAATATATTTAAGATGGAAATAGATAGGTTCTTGATTATCAAGGGGATCAAAGATTATGGACAGAAAGTGGGAAAATGGAGTTGTGAAACCTGTCGGTCATGATTGAATGGTGAATAAGATTTGATGGGGTGAATGGCCTAATTTCTGCTCCTATGTCCTATTGTCTTATGGTCTTAACATCTGAGATAAGAAAAATAAATTATTCAGATTGTAGTGAACTTTAAAATTTGCGAGAATTACAGAGAGGTGTGAAGGCTCAGTTTTTGAGTTTAATTCACACCAAAATTGAGAGATTTCTGATACCAATGGAGTATGGGGATATGGGAATAGGGTAATTGAAAGGTAGTAAAGTTTTAAGAAGCCATGATTGTATTGAATGATGGTCCAGGTTTGATGGGCTGATTTCTCTACTATGTTCCTATGGTCTTTGTGAGTCATCAAGATATGAGTAGAATGCTGTCAGACCGGAGGAGGGGAAGGGTGGTTTCTTTGCCAGTTCATTCGAAGACAAAGTCACAGACAAGATCTCCTGGAAAGGACTCAGTTCAGCATCTCAATGAGTTGGTACACTGAACAGCATTGATGGGCCAATTGGTCTGCCCTCCTGTGTGTGTCAAGGAGCATGGAGGAGTGCTACTCAATCTTGGCAGAGGGCATTGGGCAGAGTTTAGCTTCTCTGTAGCCTCTGCTTCATCCTGTCTTTCAGGGCCAGATAAATGGTGGCTCAGTGGTTTGCACTGCTACCTCACAGAGACCCAAGTTTGATTCCTGCCTCAGGTGACTATCTGTGTGGTGTTTGCACATTCTCCCCGTGTTGGCGTGGGTTTCATTTGGGTGCTCCAGTTTCCTCCCACAATCCAAAGATGTGCAGTTATGTGAATTGGCCATGCTGAATTGCCCATAGTGTTGGGTACATTAGTCAGGGGTAAATATAGGGAAGGGGAATAGGTTTGGGCAGATTACTCTTCGGGGGTCGGTGTGAACCTGTTGGGCTGACGGGCCTATTTTCAGACTGTAGGGAATCTAATCTAATCAGTTCCCATCACCTCTTGTGTGGACAGGCTTTCTAACATGCAGCAAACACTGTGGGGATGAAGCAAAACTCTCTGGGAAACAAAGGGACATACCACAAAACCTTCAAAAGTACTCCAAAGTATAGCCAGATATTTTAAACAAGCAGACAACCAGTTGTTCCTAAAAAATGCTCACCAGCATCTTTGGTGCCTGGTTGTTTAAAGAACACCACTTCAGGGCTCATTTTGCAGCTTGAGACCTGTTGGTAGTACATTGATGCAGAAATGTATTTAATTGACATGCAAATTGGCATCCTATCAGCCGGTCAAGCCAGTGGAAATCAGAGTACTGCACTCCTTCCAGCTTTATTAGTGCCACCATCATGGCTGCCCTTTGGATGGCAGACAATACAGGACCAGTCCAGAAAAAGCTAGCACCAGGGCACACTCACAGTAAAGTAGCACCAGACTTTGCTACAATGACACATTTTTTGCTGATGTAAAGTAAAATTATGGGCACATCATGACACTGGTAAACAATGACATTGATTTATTTGCACATAATGCACGCATGTGCTTCAAACAAAGCACCATTACCAGTTATAAGTTCAAGCTCTATGCTGTACTGTGGGAATGCTATGTTGTCAGAGACGTCACCTTCTGGATGAGTCTGCAAACTAATCCCCACCACCTCAGATGAGTATAAAAGAGCAGGTGACACTATTTGAAGAAGAGGCATGTCCTAGTCACTATTTTATCCCAGTGTCATTGAAAAAGATGACCTGGTCATTTCATTGCCAATTGAAATTTACTATATGCAGATTGGGTCCTGCCTTTTCCTAGTAGGTAACAGTGCCATCAGATGAGGGAGCGGTGCTCTGAGATCCAGTGCTTCCAAATAAACCTGTTGGACTATAACCTGCTGTTGTGTCATTTTTAACTACATTGTAAGAGACGGAAAATCATCTCAAAATCATGAAAGACATAAAATATTGTTGTGACTTTTCAAACATCTCTTACATTTCTTGTCCAATATATACATAATACCATCTGTTCAAAAGTTTGACATCATGTCAGTGAAAAGAATACAGATAGCAGAGCTTTTATCCAGAGATGATTTTATCAGATAGCATATTTATCTTGAATATTAAGCGGCATTTCCAGTTCTATTTTGAAAATGTGTAATCTATCTCCATCTTCCTCAGAGATGAGAAGACTCCAACAAAACTAGACACAATGTCACCAACCACAACTTTGGCTCCACCTTTATCAGTATGGTAGTGCAATTAAGATAGGTGTAAACCAGTAGAAAGGGCACACAAAGGGATAATTTGCCCCTTAATGTCTTACTCACAATTTCAATTTGAATCAAAATTTCAACATTCAAAGTGTAAACCCAAATTACCCACCTCAAATAGTTTAGGTTTCATATTACATTCAGTCTAAATCTAAATGCGTTCAATTTGTTTCACTTCTGTCCTTTGTTCCAACCAGAACATACCATTTTCATTCTGCAATAATTGCAACAGGCCATTGTGCAATGCAAATGTCATTACAGTTATGTTGTGACTTTTTTTGTACTCATCCAACTGTCCATACATTTACAAGACTCACAGTTGTGAAATGCAAACTGAAAATCATCAAGCACTTAATTCGTATTTGCTGTGTTCAAAGCATTCTTAAGACAATAGACCCTGCCAAGCCAACAATGGGTCTATGCAAATCATCACCACACTTACTTTCATTGGAAATCATATAAGCATAAAGCAATAGAGCAACAGATCATGTTTGAATATGCCAGACAGCAATGGTCACAACAGATATTACTGTGAAAGTTTAAACACACTCTACAAGCCCATAATAATTAACCAGGTCCTTTTTCTTCTGCTTACAAATTGTAACACGTTGTCAAATACATCAGCAAGATATCACATCTGTATGACATTGCAACAAGTGGGTCTTACTTACTGCGTTCAATTTGAATTCACCAGGCGTATTCTGTGTGCTGAAGAGTCATTGGCAAATGACAATCTGCAGAGAGAAATGAAACATTTTTTTAGAAAAGATCTTCATCTCTCTCTCTCTCTCTCTCATCCCGCATTCATAAAACTGTGCAGTTGCCTGAGTACATCTCATTTTCAATAACTGTCAAACTATGATTCTTGAACATTTGCAGTACCATTGTTCTTTACATATTTCTTTTATATCCACCTAGATTGGATCTGTGCTCCAGCTGACAAAAGAATTCACCATACTATTGGTTTTATCAAGGGGAAGATTTGGCGCTACTGTACTTCTTCATGGTTCTATTTGTATCTAGGAGTTCCAAGAGCAGTAATGTAATTGAGATGTCTGACACTGTGAAAGCTGTTAAATTCTGGCAGCATTTCAGGGCAATTATTAAAATCTGTGACCATGGGCAGGTTGAATCACTACAGAGTTAATTAACTGCATGAGTCTTTGGTCTTTTCTGATAGACTTCCAGGCTGCAAAAATATGCAGTTATTAATATGTGTTTTCCAGTTCAAACCAACTTTGAAGTTGCCACGAGGTAGCAACAGAAGGTGAGGTGAGGTGGTGGTTGTGTGGGAGGGACTGGGGATTGTGAGGAAGCTGGTTAGAGATTATAAAATATCCCCAAAGCATTGGGTTCCTATCGGAATGTCTGCAGATAGTTATGTTGTCTTAAATTCTTTGCATTAGTACTGGTCTTTGGACTTACTGAGACTAGGTGGTGAAGTATAATCACCCCTTGTCTTAGCAGAAGAGGCTTTTTCTTGGGGCAGCATGGTGACTCAGTGGTTAGCACAGCTGCCTCACAGCGCAAGGACCCAGGTTCAATTCCTGCCTTCTGTCTGTGTGGAGTTTGCACATTATCCCAGTGTCTGCATGGATTTCCTCTGGGTGCTCTGGTTTCCTCCCACAGTCCAAAGATGTGCAGGTTAGGTGAGTTGGCCGTGCTAAATTGCCCGGAGTGTTTAGTGCATTAGTCAGCAGTAAATGTAGGGGAATGGTTCTGGGTGGGTTGCTCTTCGGAGGGTCGGTGTAGACTCATTGGGCTGAAGGGCCTGTTTCCACACTGTCGGGAATCTAATCTAATAATAAAATATTTATTATACAGTTGTAGAATAGCAAGTTATTATAGAATAAGGCTAGACCGTTAATTAATAATGCAAATAAGCAGATCACACTAATAGCTGGTGAGAATTTAAAGGTACGGTGGTATTATAGTCAGGCTGTTAATCCACAGACCAAGGTAATATTCTGGGAACCTGGGTTTGAATCCCACCATGGCAGGTGATGAAATTTGAATTTAATAAAAATCTGGAGTCAAGAGTCTAATGATGACCATGAATCTGCCGTCAATTGTCAGGAAAACCCCATCTGGTTCACTAATGTTCGTTAGGGAAGGAAACCGCCAAACTGCCAGATCCACAGCAATGTGGTTGACCTTTAACTGTTCTAGCCAGAGATGCCCTCATTCCATGAATGAATAAAACAATTGTCGAAGAAATAACAGACTGAAGTTTTTTTTTAACAGCAGAGGTAAGAACAACTATAATAGACACCTCACCAGAACTGGCTAGGTCCTGACAGAGACATACATTTGTATCTCAGTGGGCAAACCTATACAAATGCTTCATGTCACCTTTTTCGAACAAAATGAAAATTCAGCATTTAATGAAATTGAGATTAAATTAAACTAGCAGATTGAAGCATTCCATATTTTTCACTCAATGATGAGCTACCAAAATAAAAAAAAAACTGAATTCTGCATTTAAAAGCTAAGTATTGGGAATTTGACGTTGTACACATTTTCTTTTTTGATATGAATTCGATGGCCGGCTGGTAGTTTAGGCAATGCACATCTGGATGTTATTCCTGAATGACAGATTATCCAGGAATAAATGAGAAATGTGCATGACTACACATAATGCAGACTCTCACACTTCCATAATCCTAAAGCCAATAGCCTGCTCCATGCATATCTGTTATGTATTTTGGGAACTCATGTGGCATTAGACTACAGATATAAGGATTTCTGCATGGTTGCTCTGGTTTATCCATCAGAATTCACAGGAAGTTGGCCAGACTAGTGCAAAAGGTCAAAGAATTTCACATGAAATCACATACAGTGAAAATTGATTTTACATGTTTTATTGCACTTGAGGTATATCTCACCCACAAAACTCACCATCTACCCAAGTCTGAATTAACCGGTATGTCAGTTTCTGCTATTCGCTGACCGATTTCTGAAAATCATAGAAAACTTTCAGATTGGAATTGTTCAAAGTGAGTTTGTGTGAAATCTGGACCACAGCTGTCAGGTTAGAGGAGAGTTGAGTGATTCAATTCTGAGAGTGACTGCAAAAATATTGCAGGAGATCATTATTAAACTTGCAGATTGGGCAAAATATTGGCAAATGTAGTTCAAGACAGGTAAAAGTGAAGAAGCATATTTTGGCAAGAAGCGTAACGATTCCACTTATTACTATGTACGTCAAGACCAGATGTTCAATAAAAAGTCATCTTGGATTCAAAACCTTAATTTGATTCCATATGCTTCCACAGGTGCTTCCAAACCTACTGAGCTTAGCCAGTCATATAAATAACTCAAAGAGCAGGTCAGAGACTGGGAATTCCACTTTGGGTAATTCACCTCCCAACTCCCCAAACATGTTTATAATCTTTAACATTCAAGTCAACTATGTGTTGTAATGTTTAACTTGCCAATTGCCTAGATATGTACAGCTTTAGCAACAATAAACAAACATGACACTATTAAGGCCAAAGCAATCCACTTGAGTGTCATCTCATGGACCAATTTAAACATTCACTCTGTCCGCCACTGATCAGTACATACTTTCTATGAAATCCCCTGCAATGATTCACTGAAGCTCCTTTGATAACATCTTCCCAACTTGCAGCTTCTGCTACCTAGGAGAATAAGGACAGCAGTTTCAAAGGAACGCTAGCATTTGCAGGTTCCCCTCAAAGTCACATACCATCCCGATTTGGAACTATGTTATCATTCCTTCACTGTTGGTGGTGTCAAAGTACTGGAAAACCTTTCCTATAAACAATTAAATTGGATGGACAGAAGTGGTACTTGCTGAAGGGCAATTTGGGATGGGTAATAAATAGTGACCTTACCAGCGATGCCCAAATCTCATCCCACTATATTTATGACAGATGTCAGTTCATAAGTACAATGGAGAATCAGGCTGAGTATAAAAGTTCCAGAGGGAATGTGTAAAAGAAAATAAAAGAAACAAATATAAGATACAAAGACAGAGTATGAGAACAAACTGACAGCCATTATGAAAGGAAACCGTAAGGTCCTCTATGGACACAGAAGTAGTAAAAGGTAAAGTAGCAGCAACTGAGCTATTAAATGAATACTTTGCACATTCCTTTACCAAGAAAGAAGATACCACCCAAGGCATGGTGAAAGAGAAGGTAATTCAGATACTAGAAGGAGTTCTAATAGATACCGATGAGGTATTGGATAGACAGTCTGTACTTAAAGTACATTAGGGACCAGGACTAGATGCAATGCATCCAAGGAAAGTGAGAGAAGTCAAAAGCTCTGAGTGCAAATTGTGGAAACACAAGCCTTAATGTTTCTGTTTTTGTTCGACTCGGAGGTGCTGCAAGAAGACTGAGAATTGCAAGTGTTACAGTTCACTCAGACAAAATGAAATACAGAAACAGGTCTGGCAGCATCTCTGTAAAGAAAGGAGAGTTAACATTTCAGGTCCAGTGACCCTTCTTCAGTTCTGAGTTTGTTTCTGATGTCCAGCATCTGTAATTCTTTGTTTTTGTTTCTTTAGAAATCCAGCAACAGCAGGTCAGTCAACTTAACGTCAGTGGTAGGAAAACTTCAAGAAACAATAATTCAGTACAATTGACAGTCGCATGGGCCAATGTAGGTTAATTAAGATAAGCCAGAATGAAGGTGTATTTGGTCAAAGAAGCAAAAATGATATGAGCAAAGCATCTTTGCATAGTGAGTTGGTACGTTCTGGAACACAGAGGTAGGTGCAAAACAGATCTAGTCTGAAATTGAAAACAAACCAATGGCAGCATTGAGGGAGAAAAGCAGGAGAATAGTGTTAATTGAAATGTTCATTTGGAGGCCTCAAAGCCTCCTTCATCACTGCAAGTATTCTGAGGTTCTCTGATCTTATAATGGAAGAATTAAAACAAACTTGAATGATGCAAGAATAAGTGGGAGAGAAGAACAAAGGGGTCAAAGAATGTAAATAATTAAATTCCTGAGGAATGCACCAATGGTTAATGAGGTTATCAAAAACAAACAAACAAAGTACTCAATCTTATTAGGATAGACAGAACTGAAATGTAAGGAAGATATCTTAAACCTGCACATCATATTTGATAAAGAACACATGGGTGCTGGAGAGGGTTCAGAGGCAATCAACATGGCGTCACATAATCAAAGGACACACATCTGAGGAAAGGTTTCTGGGCAGATATGGAAGTGTTGTTTTCCTTAGCTTGGGAATTTAGAGGAAGAGTTCACAATCTTAAACCAGCTGCTTAGTTAATACTGAAATAAGGAGCAATGTCTTCACTCAAAGTGTAGGGAACTTTTAAAATCTCTATCATTGAGGGCTATCATATGCACTGAAATTCAATATATTGTCCAGTGAATTAGACAGATATTTGGTCTTGTAATCAAGGAGGACATAAAGAGGGCAGAGAAATGGCACTAAAGCTTGCGATCATCCATGATTGTAATGAATGGCAACAAAATCTTGAGAATCTGTATGGCTTTCACTTGCTCTTACTTCTTATGTGCACCTTTCTCTTGAAAAAAGAGGATGTTTAAGTGGAGACCTAATAAAGATCACAAGACCATGTGATATAGGAGCAGAATTAGTCTGGGAAAATTCACAAAGGTACATCGACCATGATTTTCAGGGATGGTCACTAAAACGCATTTTTCGAGAAGAGATGTTTTCACACTGAATCTAATCCTCATCCCACAAGTAATCGTTAAAGTGGATTTTCCAATTCTACCATTATTTACCTTTTTTGAATTTGTTGCTCTGACAGATATATCTTTCCAGACGATGCATGAAGATAAAGCACATCTTTTCTGCAGTGCCAAAAGCAGCTTAATTTTGATTAAGTATTCAATAATTTCCACAGAAAACCGATACTTCAAAACATTTGTCATATTTAAAATCCTACCAATGGTGCTTGGGATTATTATTGAAATTAAATAGCCTTGCACAATGCTATGGTAATTTGACATGAGAATTTAAGTAAACAAAATCAATTAATTGTTTAACTAGTGTTACTGCCAGAAAAATGACCACAAAAGAGCATTTAGCTTTTTATTAAAAAGAGATGTGGGAAGACTTTGTTTACAATTATATATGTAGAACTCTGGTTACTACAGTAATAAATGGCCATTTTTTAAAAAACTCTCAGATTTGATGTTACAGTTAGCTTCATTGGTTTAGCTCAGCTGGATGCACAGTTTTATATGAATCACATAGTACAGGTTTATGTCCTGTGGCTGACATATTTTAGATATTCCAACAGGACTAAGCCTTTGGATAAAATATTAAAATTGGGGCCTATTTGACTATTAGATTTCACACATTTTCCAGTGGAAGTGATTTTGGAACCAATTTAAAACACTATATTAACTGTTCATAAAGTGGTTTACCAGACACTGGGGACACTAAACTGAGACTGTGAGATTGCTTTGCAGAACATCTCTGTTCAGAGAGTGACCCCGAGCTCTCAGTTTCCTTGTCATATTAATTCCTCACCACTCTCCCAAACTGTCCCTTATGTCCTTGATTTGCTAAAGTATTCCTATGCTGCTCAATGGAAGTTTGAGAAGCAGCACTTCAATTCTTGACTGCGTACTTTATAGTCTTCTGGCCACAAAATTGAGATAAACAGTCTTAGATCATAATCTCTAGCTACCATTTTGTAATTCCTTTTCTGCTTGTTTGTTTCCTTATTCTCATTTGTTTAGTTCCAAATTACTTTCTGCTTGAAAGGTTGTTATGTTGCCACTTAAATATCATTTAGAGTTTTTGTTCATTTACACGTTCCATCCCCACTGGCTTTTGCAATGCAAAACATTTTGAAATTTAATCTTTTTCCTGTTCTCCACAAGACAGTCCTTTCCTTGTTTTTTTTCAACTCCCCTTCAATTCCTCAGAAGCTATCACAAAAGTTGGCAATGGGTGGAATCTAATAGGGGCTTGGATAGAATGGGCTACATTGATAAATCTGAGAGAATCACATGAGAAGTCCAACAGAGTCTATCTCAACATCAAGAGCAACTAGCTACATTTTCCAATTAAGTCAGGGATGTTGAGATAAGGAAATAACGAAATGCCTATGAACAGTGATTCTTATTTGTTTACATCTGCATTATCACTGAATCTTGCTTCAATCATTTGCAGTTTGCTATCCTACCACCTGTCATGAGGAAACTAGACATTGACAATTCCCAACTTGAAAGTCAGCATGTATATCTAGCTCCAGTTTTCCATTTGCATCTCTGAATAGAATAGAATACAATAGAGTAGCCTTTGTTGTCACATACACTCAGTGAGTATAGTGAAAAGTTTATATGTTGTCAATGACCATGCCAACAGATACAAAAGTACCTGGGCACAGCTTAGTTAGTTACAAGATTTTAGACAATGCAGAAACAGAATGTCCAGTATTACAGAAAACAAGTTCAGTACAGCAGACCATGCTGGCACTTAGCTTCCAGTCTGCATTGGGCCCTAGCCTCACACCCCACTGGTGACCCGCCATGCCAGGAGGTCACTGTGGGAGGAGGCTGCTGCACCAGGGCAGGAGGTCACTATGCCAATGCCGGGATATCGCCATGCCAACACGGGGAGGTCACCAAACCAACATCGGGAAGTTACCACACCACACCAGAAGGTTGCTGCACCATGCCCGCAGTTGTCACCGGAGGGTGGGAATCATCACTGGAGGCTGAGAGTTGAAGATTAAAAAAAAAGGAAAAAGCACTTGGAGAAAGACAAAGAGAAGAAAAATAAGAAAAGAAGAAGAATGGGCAAAGTGAATGAGCTCCAGCTGGAGCATCCTATTCCACCACCACCTTGGACACCTGGCAACAATATCGCAGGGATGCTGCAATGCACACAACTCTTATCCATGGACAATGGGCATCATACATCTGTCAACTAATCAATCCTCATCAACATGCAGGGTGTTTCTGCACTTTAAAGTTGCAGAGAGCTGGACCCATCACAGACAAACATCATATCCTGGCTGGTTTATGTCTGCACTAAAGGGATGACAACACAGGACTTATGAGCCTGGAAGTCTGAATGAAGGGGCAATGTGTAAAAAGGGTAAGCAAGGTAAGGCAGAGATGTTATGAGCATCGTAATTGCAAAAGCATTTGCATCATTTTCTTTTCCGCTTTAGGAATTGCATTTTCCTATCCTCGCCACATTTTACTAACTACCTCGTCTTTGTCACATTGCTCAGAAGCTGGGGAAATTCTGCATTAACTTCTTCCTCAATCCTGGTCAAATTTCACAGATCTGAAATGCTAACTTTGTTTCTGTCTCCACAGATGCTGCCTGACCTGCTGACGATTTCTGGCTTTTCCTGTTTTTATTTCAGATTCCAAGCATTCACAGTATTCAGCTTTTGTATTGCTAGCTTGCATTTTTCTTCAGAATGGAGTATGCAAAACAAAATTCTTGAAATACTTCGGAACCAAGAGTTTAGCAAGCATGGGGAATTTAAAAAAAAAATCAGTCATTGCAAAGAAATAGAATTGCAGAAAATAGTGCAACTAAAAACCAACAAGTCCATTAGACCTAATGGCCATATGCTCATGTTTTAAAACAGGTGTCCACAGCTATAATGGATGCATTAGATTTGATCTTCCTAGAATTCCCTAGACCTATATGTTCCCAATGCTTTAGAAGGCAGTATCTTGCTATTTAAAACCCGATGATTCACAAGAAGAGGAACACAGAAAACAGGGAATTATCGATGAGTCAGTCTGACAGCAAGAAATGAAAGAATCTATTATTTTGAGGTGTAGTAGCAGAGTGCTTAGAAAATCATAATTACGATTAGGCAGAGTCAGCATAGATGCATGAAAGATCTGCTTGAGCATTTTGAGGATACAACTAACAAGATGCATTCAGGAAAGTCTGTAGATGCAGCAAGTTTGAAATTTCAAAAACACATTTTATTTTTCAAGAAAGAGGAGGTGGTGTCATAATGGTAATATCATTGGATTTATAGACAAAAGTAGTTGTTACTTTTGTGAACAACTAAATGGATAGAAAGCCCCTCCCCAACATCACCATTAATGAAACAATTAAATTCTTAGAGGATCTGCTTATACCATACTCTAAATTTGAGTAATTTCTGAAGGTAGGAACTTCTCAATAACACACACCATTGAGGATAAGGAAAAAAATGTAAGAAATCATTGGTATGAACCTTCTTCTTTCATCATTGGTGAGTTTGGATGTGGGCAGGCCATTTAATGAGATAGA
This sequence comes from Chiloscyllium punctatum, assembly GCF_047496795.1. Lineage (NCBI taxonomy): Eukaryota > Metazoa > Chordata > Chondrichthyes > Orectolobiformes > Hemiscylliidae > Chiloscyllium > Chiloscyllium punctatum. The sequence continues at coordinate 74,780,434 of NC_092760.1, forward strand.
CTGGTGTCAAACCCGAACTCTGTTGCCTTCCTGGTCTCTAATTGCAGTAAGTTCTGGACACATTATGGGATGGACCACAGCCGACTATCCTGTGTCACTGCTAATTGACACCTTTAGATTTTCACTTATGGACCCTCACCTTGTCACTGCTGGGATTAACCCAACGACAGGTGAGCCTATTGTTGATACCTCAACATGAACAAATTTTGAAAACGTGAAGGCTAGTTTTACAAAACTGGTAAATGTATATTCCATGAAAGTAAATTATCTTTTATTAGTATCAGTAAGGCTGTTCAGCAATAATTCTGCATTTCAGCTTCCAGTTATGCATCATTGACTTTCTTTAAGGTTTACATAATGAGTCCAACAGCGTAAAAAGAATATTTTTATGAATTCACTCATTTGTTTGAGATCATCCTCTGCTACAAAGTCTGGAAGGTGCAGAATAAGGGTCCCAATACTCTACTAAAGTTTTGATCACCGATAGCAGCTTTAAGATTACTCTGTGCAAGTGCAGTCTCCTGCATTTTGTTACAATACTAACGGAGTAATGATTTCAATCACTGTCAGGCTTGTGCAAGACTGTTGTTGTGGTTCTGTTCGCCGAGCTGGGAATTTGTCTTGCAAACGTTTCGTCCCCTGTCTAGGTGACATCCTCAGTGCTTGGGAGCCTCCTGTGAAGCGCTTCTGTGCTGTTTCTTCCGGCATTTATAGTGGCCTGTCTCTGCTGCTTCCGGTTGTCAGTTCGAGCTGTCCTCTGTAGTGGCCGGTATATTGGGTCCAGGTCGATGTGTTTGTTGATAGAGTCTGTGGATGAGTGCCATGCCTCTAGGAATTCCTTGGCTGTTCTCTGTTTGGCTTGCCCTATAATGGTAGTGTTGTCCCAGTCGAATTCATGTTGCTTGTCGTCTGTGTGTGTGGCTACTAAGGAAAGCTGGTCGTGTCGTTTCGTGGCTAGTTGGTGTTCGTGTATACAGATCGTTAACTGTCTTCCTGTTTGTCCGATGTAGTGTTTTCTGCATCCTTGCATGGGATTTTGTACACTACATTAGTTTTGCTCATGTTGGGTATCGGGTCCTTTGTTCTGGTGAGTTGTTGTCTGAGCGTGGCTGTTGGTTTGTGTGCTGTTATGAGTCCTAGTGGTCGCAGTAGTCTGGCTGTCAGTTCAGAAATGCTCCTAATGTATGGTAGTGTGGCTAGTCCTTTGTGCAAGACTGTGGAGTTCAAAATAACATCAAGAGGGTCATTAACACCATTGTAGGTCTGTCAAGCAGTGCTGTCCACACCACCTCCTAACAGAATTGATGAGGGTGAAGACGGCACTGGAAAATGCGAGTAAGACCAGGGTAAGTGAAATGTGCTCATTGTCTGTCTGTGTCATCAAACTTCATTGAATCTAAATCGCTGTTAATACCGTGTAGAAGGAGGAACCCTAGAAGAGTCAGTTGCACATCATCGTGATATGAGATCAACGCAAGAAAGCTCTAGCATTAGCCGACATCAGCTTTCAGGTCAGATTACCTTCCAGCCTCAGGGTGCAGTGCACCCACTGCCCATCCCATCACTTTGGGCTGTAGTAGGTGCCTTCAGCCCCCAGCCCCAACCAGTCGCAGCTGCCTGAGGAGGGATAGGGCAATCCTGAAAATGCAGTGGAAAGTTGCAAAAGACAGAAGCGCCAGGAAATGGAACAAGACAGAGCAGCCCTTTGATTCAGCTCGAGGAGAAATGAAAAAGTTGAAAATGCATTCTGAAAGCTAGATATCTTTATCAATACTTTGATTGTGCAACTGACATATGTGCTGATCCAGTAGCCTCCCAGAATAGGCCTTGAATGATATTACTACACTGAGGTTTGGTGGCATTGATTACATTGAAGCAGAAGGTCCCCTGACTGCTGGACTTCAGAGATATAGCAATGGATACATGAATGGGCAGGGAGCAGAGGGATACAGATCCTTGAAAAATAAGCAACAGGTTCAGATCGAGGATCTAGATCAGTGCAGGCATGGAGAGTCGAAGAGCCTGTTCCTGTGCTGTAATGTTCTTTGTTCTTTGATCTGTACACAAGGACTGATAGAAAAGTAGGATTCTCGAGGCATCATACACTCACCGAGAGCTTGTAATGTCTATATGGTGCCACAGCTTGGACCTTCTGTGCCTTATTTGTTCAGCTTTGTGATATTAATCTCTCCTTCCCTCACAGTTGCAGTTACTGGGTGAGAATGTGATCTTGAACAATTCTGAAATTCAATTCACAGCCGAAGGACAACTCATACGTGTGTAGTGCTTGGCTGTTGGGATCTGGGCTTCTGAGATTATCTGGAAGAAGTTGGTTTCTCGTGGACTGTGCCCATGGTTTGTGAGCAGTAGGAGCAATGTGAAGCCAATTAGGTACCATGAAAAGTCTCCTCTCAATTTATGTGTTCTCTGTAGCTGTCCCTCATGTAAATCTTGCACTGTGTCTATCTTAGTTAAATAACATAGTGGTTAATTCTTTTGCTTTCTCCACCCACCAATATGCTTCATGTGCAACCTCCACATCCAGGGGCTAAGAAAGGAGAACACAAGAGGGCTGAAGAAATGACCAGCTACATCTCTGATAAAATTCAAGCTATATTCCACAGATAAAACTAAGCTCTTCATTTTTTTTATTGCTTCACAGGTTGGGGAGGTTGCTTACTTGGCAATTATTTATTGCCCAGAGAACAGTTCAGACACAACAACATTGCTGTGGCGTCACACGTAGGCCAGGCTATGTCAGGATGACAGATTTCCTTCCCTAAAGGACATTTGTGAACTAGATGGGTTTTTCCGACAATCGATAATGGATCATTATTAAGCCCTTATTCCAGATTCAAATTCCATCATCTGCCACAACAGGATTTAAATCTGAGTCCAAGGACATCATCTGGGTCTCTGGATTGATAATACTACTGGGCTATCGCTTTCCCTAAAAAAATTTTCTATTTGTGCATTATATGAGCATCAAGTATCACGACTTGTGTTTTCATGTTTTTAGATGTTTATTCACTTTATTCACAGTCATTTGTTCCATAGGAACAACCAAACAGGTTGATGTTAGAAAGAAAGATGTGCTGAAAACTTTGAAAAACATAAGGATAGTTAAGTCCCCGGGCCAGGGGACCAGTCCCAAAGTTACTACAGAATGTGAGGGAAGAGATTGCTGTGCGTTTTCCACAGGGATCCATTCTGGGACCTCTGTTCTTTGTGATTTTTATAAATGACTTGGATGAGGATGTGCAAGGGTGGGTTAGTAAGTTTGCCAATGACACAAAGACTGGAGGAGTGTTTGGAGGGCTGTTGTGGGTTGCAACAGGACATTGACGGGATACAGAACTGGGCTGAGAAGTGGCAGATAGAGTTCAACCTGGAAAAGTGTGAAGTGATCCATTTTGGAAAGTCAAATTTGAATGCAGATTACAAGGTTAAAGGCAGAATTCTTGGTGGTGTGAAGGAACAGAGGGATCTTGGGGGGTCCATGTCCATAGATCTCTTAAAGTTGCCCCCTAAATTAATAGGGTTGTTAAGAAGATATATGGTGTGTTGGCTTTCATTAGCAGGGGGATTGAGTTTAAGAGCTGCAAGGTTATGCTGCAGCGCTATAGAGCCCTGGTTAGTGGACAGCACATTGGCACAGTGGTTAGCACTGCTGCCTCACAGTGCCAGAGACCTGGGTTCAATTCCCGCCTCAGGCGACTGACTATGTGGAGTTTGCACGTTCTCCCCGTGTCTGCATGGGTTTCCTCTGGGTGCTCCAGTTTCCTCCCACAGTCCAAAGATGTGCAGGTCAGGTGAATTGGCCATGCTAAATTACCCGTAGTGTTAGGTAAGGGGTATGGGTGGGTTGCGCTTCGGCGGGTCGGTGTGGACTTGTTGGGCCGAAGGGCCTGTTTCCACACTGTAATGTAATTTAATCTAATCACACGTTGAATATTGTGCTCAGTTCTGGTCACCTCATTATAGGAAAGATGTGGAAGCTTTAGAGAGAGTGCAGAGGAGAGTTACCATTGTGCTGCCTGGATTGGAGGACGTGTCTTATGAAAAAAGGTAGAGGGAGCTAGGGCTTTTCTCATTGGAGTGAAGACAGGTGAGACGCAACTTGATAGAGGTGTACAAGATGATGAGAGGCATAGATAGAGTGGATAGTCAGAGACTTTTTCTCAGGGCAGAAAGGGGTATCGCAGGGGCATAATTTTAAGGTGATCAGGGGAAGGTTTGAGTGAGATGTCAGAGGTTGGTTCTTTACACAGAGAGTGTGTGTACTGGAATGCACTGCCAGCAATGGTGGTAGAGTCAGATATATTAAGGCCATTTAAGGGACTCTTGGATAGGTGCATGGATGACAGTAAAATGAAGGTTAGTTTGATCTTAGAGTAGGATAAAAGTTGGCACAACATCATGGGACAAAGTGTCTGTCCTGCGTTGTACTGTTCTCTGTTCTATGCTCTCTGTTCTATGTTCTATGTTTTCTGTTCTACGTTCTGTGCTCTATAAGCTATGTCTTATGATCCTGCCCCACTAGCTACCTGACGAAGGAGCAGTGCTCCGAAAGCTAGTGCTTCCAAATAAACCTGTTGGACTATAACCTGGTGTTATGTGATTTTTAACTTTGTTCACCCTAGTCCAACACCAGCACCTCCTCATATAGCTTAAGGTCATATTCAGGGTAACGTCACTAATATCATATGGTGCTGAAGCAAAATCTGTCCACCCACAAGCTCATTGTGAGCAACAGTCAACTGCCCAGGAAACCTATAGGTCCCTGGGATGAACGAGGGAACTGTAGGTCAGTGAGCCTCACATCTGTGATAGTTTGAAAAAAGTTCTGAATGACGGAATTAATTTCCACTTGCAGAGCCAAAGATTAGTCAGGCAGAATCAGCATGGTTTTGTCAAGAGAAGATAGATTTTTTCTGATAGATTTGATAGAGGTTTTCAACTAGATGTGGGTGAAAGAAGGTAAGAGCCCATGAGATCCGGGCCAATTTGCTAAACTGGATCCAGGATTGCTTTTGTGTCATAATATGTCAAGTGATGGTGAAGATTGCTTGTGTGACTGCAAGACTGGCATACCACAGGACTGATTACAGGATCTCTTCATATGCGCACTAATGATTTGGACATGAATGTTGAAGATTTCATCAGAAGTTCACTGATGACACAAAAATTGGTGGTGTGGTAAATAGTGAGGAGAAGATTGTAAAATGACTGAATGATATAGACATTCTGAACAGATGAGCAGAACTGTGGCAAATGCAAGTTAATATGAAAATGTATGATATGATGCATTTTGAAAGGGTTAGCAAGCAAGGGAACATTGAATAGTAGTATCCTAAGAGGTGCACGGGATCACAGTGACATTGATGTGCAAGTCCACAGACCTTCGAAGACAATAGGATAGGTGGCTAACAACAGTAGAATAGAAGAATTTGGAGAAGTGGCAATCAGGCCCCTCAAGCTTGCCCTGCCAGTTTTATAATCTTGGCCTCCATTTCACTACATAAGGTACTTCCATCAGTTTGAAAAACAAGCATTTCACACATTTGCCAATGTTGCATCATGCTGCTTCTATCACTTCAGGGACTTTATTCGCATTTGAATGTATACTACGTGTGTTTTTTTCTGTCTTGAACATGATGGCCTATTATAAAACATCAACTGGTCTACTCTCAATCATAGTCCATGGTCCATTACAATTTCTTAATGTTTTAAAAAGTCATAGCCAATCCAAACAGGGCATTCCAGTGTGATTGTGTTTGTTCTGGTAGAGTGCAGACGAGCAGGCACATTCATACAGGTTACACAGATATCAGGTTAGATTCTGGTTGGCTTTATTTTTCTCAGGGGATAGTAAACTTTTGGAAACAAGTAATTGGCTTTTATGGTGACTGTGGATGTTTTGAGGTTTTTCAAATGTAAACTGGATTGGCTCCTGATTGGCACATGCTAATATCTTTGAAAAAGCCAGGTGAAATACCAGGTATTCCAAGCATGATCAATGGGATCTTTTGGATTAGTCCCGTCCTTTTATCGAAATATATTTCCACAATGAATTTTAATTTGTTTCTTGACTCTTTTTAGAGCTCTACAAGAAAGGTTTAAGCATTAGGTCAAGTCTTATAATTATTGGAACTCACTTGAATGGAACAGTGATCATTTGCTACTCATTAGTTTTGTATGTGACATCTCAAATATTATTGGATGAGTGGTAGATTGTGATTGTACTGGTAGACTAGAGAAGACCAGGGATCATGCATACTGCTAACACAAATATAGAGCTAAGTTAAAAACTGGCTATGTAAACGTGTTTTAAGTCATAATTGCTCCTCCTTGAAACTTTGAAGAACATATTGGTCCCTCATATATTTCCTTTTCAGGGCTCCATATCTGTCATCAAGAATGTCCTGCAAAATTTTCAAGATTGGTGGCATATTTTCAAAGTGAGAGGAGAAAGATTAAAAAAAAACACGAGGGGCAATTCTTTAACATAAAGAGTGGTTCATGTGTGGAATGAGCTTCCAGAGGAAGTGATGGATATGGGTACAGTTACAATATTTAAAAGACAGTTGGATAAGTATATGAATATGAAATGTTTGGGAGGATATGGGCCAGACATAGGCAGATGGGACTAGTTTTGTTTGGGATTATGGTTGGCATGGACTGGTTGGACTAAAAGGTCTGTTTTTGTGCTGTGTGACATTATGAATCAATGACTCTTTAAGTTATCAGAGGAAAATTAGGTAGAGCTTTATGCTGGGGGTAGAGTTCCAGTCCCCTCGATTAAATGTCAGGAGTCAGTCTGCATCCTTTTGGCTCTGTGTGCCAAGGGGGGTCAGGCTGCTGGGGTCAAAGGGTAAATGTGGAAATATCATGAATAGCTGGGACGATGACTCTTTGACTGGCACACAGGATCCTCCCAACCAAACTGTCCTACCGCCCCGGCAGTCTTCAATTCCATCAACAAAATGTGCTAGGTTGGATGTTTGATGCCGGACTCTCCCTCAGTTCATGTAAAATCCTGGCAATGGCTGACGATGGCTCTTGAATGGCACTGATTGTCTCCTTACGAACTTCACTGTAGTGGGGAACTTGCGGGCATGGATAGGTATGTGCCAGGATAAACAGCATCCAGTTTTATCACATTAACCCCACCCATCCCCTTAATAGGAAGAAACACACAAGACAGCAGCGCAAGTAGACTACACAGTGCATTGATAAACCACTGCCATTCAACCTAGGCTGATCTTGAGCTTCCATTCCACTTTCCTGCTCTCTCCCTATTTCCTTTAATTCCCCAGGGGAACAAAATTCCATCTATTTCAGCCTTAAATGCATTCAATGAAGGAGTGCCTACAAGCCTATGGGACAGGGAGTTCGAAAGATTCATAACCCCTTGAGCAATGTTCCCTTTAAGCTGTGCAACCAGGCAGCTACAGGGAAGATCCACACTCATGCTAATGAATGGTTTCCACCTCTAGAAGCTTCTGATATGTGCAAACGCCCAAGGTCTGCACAACAGCAAAACAAAAACTTCAGTTGTTCTTGAGCAAAGAAATTTTTCCTCTATTCAGTCTTAAATGATCAACCCTTTTTCCTCAGACAGTATACCCATGTTCTAGATTCCCCAGCCAGGGGTAAAGAAACTCTCTGTCCTATACTTTAAGTGCCTTCAAAATCTTGCATGTTGCAATGAAACCCCCAGGGAATCATAAGTTTCAATTCTTTTGATGGGATGGCACAGCTCTGAATATTGATTTTCCCCAAAAGATCAAGCAATCCCTAAAAGTGCTCTAAAACTGTCTAATTTTAGAATATGACTTGGAGGTGCCGGTGTTGGTTTGGGGGTGGACAAAGTTAAAAATCGCACAACACCAGGTTATAGTCCAACAGGTTTATTTGGAAGCACTAGCTTTCGAAGCGCTGCTCCTTCATCAGGTGGTTATGGAGACAAGCACCTGATGAAGGAGCAGTGGTCCGAAAGCTAGTGCTTCCAAATAAATCTGTTGGACTATAACCTGGTGTTGTGTGATTATTTTTAATATTGGAATAGGCTGTCAGTGCCCTATGTGTTTGAAGCATAGCCCTCTGAACACACTGCTAAGTTTTCATTTATTTTATATCTTAGAATCTTTCTAGACTCTTATTTGCACAAACTTGTGAAATTTCTAATAGCAGATGGGAGGTGTGAGCAGTTGTCAAGCACATTTGGTTCCTAAGCAATAAACCAGTTCAGGGTTCAACAAAACAAAAACAAATAGGGAATGACGGTGTCACTTCCAGGAGCTCTAACTTGATGTTATTGGTTTCTGAAGCAGAAAACAAGCCATATGTTTTTCCTTGGAATGAAGTTGCCACTGAGATTTATGAAACAGAGATCTGCTCATAGTAATCGTGTTTGTGTGCATGCGTTTGCACGTATGCATGCTTGTTTGTATGGGGCGTGGACGTGTATGAATGCCTGTATGTGTGAGTTTAAAGATGTCCATGCATGCATGGTGTCTGCATGTTTGATTTCCTGCATGTGAGAGTGAGAATTTGAGAGAAATAAAATAAATTGCAGAAGCCAACAATGTCACAGGGAAGTGAAAAGTGAATGAAGGATGTATGCCAAGAGATAAATAATTAGAGAGCTATCAATGGATGTATATTGTGAGAGACAGTGAGGGACTGTGAGAGAAAGAGACAAAAAAAAATCAAATCAAGGCAAGGATGAATAAGGAAAGCAAATTAGCATGAAAGAGAAAGAAAGGTATTATGAGAGAGGGAGCAATAAGTTAAAAGAGTAACAAACCACACAACAGAATAATCAAGGTTAGAGAAAATATAGGTTATATAATATGTAAGAGAGAATGAAACTAGGAGAATAAGAAGGGGCATTAATGCAGGTGAAATGGGGAGAAAGTGTGCGATGGCAAGGAATCAATATGGTGAAATGGAGAAAATGTGAGGAGGTGGGGGGAGGATATCTAAAAGAGAGGAAACATCTATGAAGTGAGTTTAGGGATAGGGCAAGATCACAAAAGGGTGGGGGAGTAATTTCAGGAAGAAAAGAGAATGTAAGAAAGAGTGAGTGAGGAAATATTGCCAGACAATGAGAAAAAGGGCAAGGGGAGAATGTGAGCAAGCAGAATAAAATTGAGAATGGAATAATGAGAGAGGACCATAATGGTTCACAAAACCATATATTTAAATAACACAGATGCTTGGTGAGTCACTTTCCCATATCCTGACTGAAATTCAATATTTGCTATTCAGATGGAATTGATGTAAAGGGGGCTCACATTTTAAAAAATAATGCAGGAAAGATGGATGGTTAAAGGCACAGCTACCTTGACCATTAATAGACAAGGTGCTGAAAGTCATCATCTGGCTTTCCAATTCCACCCTCTCATTACCCTGAGCTCTGAAGGAGTTCAAGCTGATGAAGGTGCACTTGCCACAGAGCAGAATACTCTCAGAATGTCTGAGCCTCAAGATACAAATATCCCACAGTGTTACCTGACTGAATCTCCAAGAACAATGATCTCCATTGTCGGGCAGGTATCCTCTGTCCCAGCTGCAGATCTTGGGACTACAGACGTACCGGGACAGAAAGAAGATAACCTTCTGAGGACACAAAAGTAATGTGGTCTTTGTAAATATGTTATTGATTTGTTGATATATGTTCACTTATCAGCAGTGTGTGTGTGAATGTCTCCTCAAAACTACAAGATTAGAGGTACATCATCATTAGTCATCATTAACGGTATATAAGGTTTTACACCCCAAGATGTAAAGTGAGCAGATCCTGCAGGATATTTGGAATGTGTCACCACTTTGGCAGCTAAACTGAATGCTTCTAGGCCACAATAATTGATTGTATATCACAGCTATTACTGGCAATGATTCCTAATGCTAAAGGATTTGGTGAAAAGTGCCTGGAATCAGAATTTGGTCAGGGCCTGGGAAATGAATATTTAAGGCTACATGTGCTATCGTAAGGACAGATTGACAGGCAGAGGGGGTGAGGTGGCCATGTTGGTAAGGGATGATATTCAGTCCCTTGAGCGGGGGGAACCTAGAATCAGGGGATGTAGAGCTGAGAAATTCTAAGGGTAAAAAGACCCTCTTGGGAATTATCTACAGGCCCCCAAACAGTAGTCTGGATATAGGATGTAAGTTGAATCAGGAGCTGAAATTGGCCTGTCGCAAAGATGTTACTACAGTTGTTATGGGGGATTTCAACATGCAGGTAGACTGGGAGAATCAGGATGGTATTGGACCTCAAGAAAGAGACTTTGTGGAGTGCCTCTGAGATGGATTCTTAGAACAGCTGGTGCTGGAGCCTACCAGGGAGAAGGCAATTCTGGAACTGGTATTGTGCAACGAACCAGAATTGATCAGGGATCTCGAAGTGAAGGAGCCATTGGGAAGTAGTGACCATAATACAAATAAGCTTAAATCTGCAATTTGAAAGGGAGAGGGTACAATCGGAAGTGATAATATTTGTGTTGAAAAAGGGAACTATGGAGCTATGAGGGAGGAGCTGGCCAAAGTTCAATGGTGCAATACTTTAGCAGGGATGACAGTGGAAGAACAATGGTGGATATTTCTGGGTATAATGCAGAAGATGCAGAATCAGTTCATTCCAAAAAGGAAGAAAGATCCGAGGAGGAGGCATGGGTGGCCGTGGCTGACGAGGGAAGTTAAGAAACATATAAAGTTAAAAGAGAAAAAGTATAACATAGCAAAGATAAGTGGGAAAACGGAGAACTGGGAAGCTTTTAAAGAACAACAGAGGATTACTAAGAAGGAAATACGCAGAGAAAAAAAATGAGGTACGAATGTAAACTGGCCAAAAATATAAAGGAGGATAGTAAAAGCTTTTTTAGGTATGTGAAAGGCAAAAAAATGGTCAAGACTAAAATTGGGCCCTTGAAAACAGAAACAGGGGAATATATTACGGGGAACAAAAAGATGGCAGAAGAATTGAATTGGTACTTCAGATCTGTGTTCACTGGGGAAGACACAAGCAATCTCCCTGAGTTAACAGTGGCTAAAAGACCTGAACTTAAGGGAATTTATATTTGTCAGGAATTGGTGTTGGAGAGACTGTTAGGTCTGAAGGTTGATAAGTCCTCGGGGCCTGATGGTCTACATTCCAGGGTACTGAAGAAGGTGGCTCAAGAAATCATGGATGCGTTGGTGATTATTTTCCAGAGTTCGATAGATTTGGGATCAGTTCCTGCGGATTGGAGGGTGGCTAATGTTGTACCACTTTTTAAGAAAGGTGGGAGAGAGAAAGCAGGAAATTATAGACCAGTTAGTCTGACTTCAGTGGTGGGAAAGATGCTGGAGTCTATTATAAAGGATGAAATCATGCTTGACTAACCTTCTGGAATTTTTTGAGCATGTGACTCTGATGATGGACGAGGGAGATACAGTAGATGTAGTGTACCTGGACTTTCAGAAAGCTTTTGATGAAGTCCCACATAGGAGGTTAGTGAGCAAAATTAGGGTGTATGGTATTGGGGGCAAAGTACTAACTTGGATTGAAAGTTGGTTGGCTGATAGGAAACAAAGAGTAGTGATAAACGGCTCCATTTCGGAATGGCAGGCAGTGACCAGTGGGGTACCGCAGGGATCACTGCTGGGACCGCAACATTTTACAATATATGTTAATGATATAGAAGATGGTATTAGTAATAACATTAGCAAATTTGCTGATGATACTAAGCTGGGTGGCAGGGTGAAATGTGAGGAGGATGTTAGGAGATTACAGGGTGACCTGGACAAGTTAGGTGAGTAGTCAGATGAATGGCAGATGCATTTTAATGTGGATAAATGTATGGTTATCCACTTTGGTGGAAAGAACAGGAAGGCAGATTACTACCTAAATGGAATCAATTCAGATAAAGGGGCAGTACAAAGAGATCTGGGTGTTCTTGTACACCAGTCAATGAAGTAAGCATGCAGGTACAGCAGGTAGTGAAGAAGGCTAATAGCATGCTGGCCTTCATAACGAGAGGGATTGAGTATAGAAGCAAAGAGGTTCTTCTGCAGCTGTACAGGGCTCTGGTGAGACTACACCTTAGTACTGTGTGCAGTTCTGGTCTCCAAATTTGACGAAAGACATTCTGGCTATTGAGGGAGTGCAGCGTTAAGTTCACGAGGTCAATTCCTGGAATGGCGGGATTAGCTTACGCTGAAAGACTGGAGCGACTGGGCTTGTATACCCTTGAGTTTAGAAGACTGAGAGGGGATCTGATTGAGACATATAAGATTATTCAAGGATTGGACACTCTGGAGGCAGGAAACATGTTTCCGCTGATGGGTGAGTGCCGAACCAGAGGACACAGCTTAAAAATAGGGGGTAGACCATTTAGGACAGAGATGAGGAGAAAATTCTTCACCCAGAGAGTGGTGGCTGTGTGGAATGCTCTGCCCCAGAGGGCAGTGGAGGCCCAGTCTCTGGATTCATTTAAGAAAGAGTTGGATAGAGCTCTCAAGGATAGTGGAATCAACGGTTATGGAGATAAGGCAGGAACAGGATACTGATTAAGGATGATCAGCCATGATCATATTGAATGGTGGTGGTGTCGGCTCAAAGGGCAGAATGGCCTACTTCTGCACCTATTGTCTATTTGTAGACTAATGCATAAGGTTCATATAGCATATGGTACAAGCATGTGTCTTTTAGCTGCACTGTCAAGTGTGTATTGTGTACTGAAGGGCCTGATATCATGTGGAAGTAAAGCCTTGTCCCACACAGAATGAATCACTTACCCTGCTCACTGTGGGTGTGGGTGCAGCCATTTTAACCTGCGTTATGCACGTTATTTACAGCATAAAGGAAGGAAGCAGAGGTTTTACATCAAACAGTGAGTTTCAGGCTCTGCTTCTGACCCATGGTGAACCCTGAAAATGTACACACTCCCTTCTTCATACCTATCTCCACCAACTCCCAAGGCTTTGAACTTTCTCACATTCTGACTTAACCTGCCTATCTCAACCATCACCTTCCCACTTTAACCCCCCAGACATATCAAGTATACACACCAAATGAAGAAGTACAAGATTGTTATGCATTTCGTCAGCGTGAATTTGCTGTAACGCAATTGATTAATTCGGAATGCTGTTTCTAAAACATGTGCTGGCCGTGATGTGATCACATCACCAACACTTTAGGCGCTGTTTCTAAAGCATGATTTTTCTAGAATGCGAGTTTGCACAAGAACGTAACCATCACATTACACCAGAAGTGACTATATACTGCCCCCATCCTAGAAGCCAGATTGCTGCTGACTGTTAATGCATGATCAAACCCCTGACTGATATCTGGACATCTCCCCAACTGACCTCCCGCAATTTGCTGGATTAGTTGCATTGGACTGATTGTGGCCCACTCCCCAGGCTATACAGGTATGGACCTTTTGACCTTTACCACCCTGAATAGTTAGCTGGCCATGCCAAAGCCCCCTACACCAATATCAGAGGCTATCCTTGACTTACTATGCCAGGACCCCTTGACTGAACAGTGTCCGAGGATTACTAAACAAAACCGAAAGAACTACTGATACTGGAAATCAGAAACAAAAACAGAAATTGCTGGAAAGGTTCTGCCGGTCTGGCAGCACTTTGGAGAGAAGTCAGAGTTGATGTTTCAGCTCAGGAGATCCTTCTTCAGGAATATTCGCTCTGATTTCTCTCCACAAACGCTGCCAGAGCTTTTCCAGCAATGTTTGCTTTTGTGTCCAAGGATTACTCCATTCAGGTTTTGAGACACGGCAATTTAGTTGAAGGACTGCAACATGTTGGCAAGCATATGGGTGACACATGGTGCATAGGTGAGATTGATGTCGTACAATGCCTTCCAACAACAAGTTGGGACTGAAGGGCTTGAGTTGTAAGAAGAGGCTGGACAGGCTGAGACATCTTTCACTGGAGTATTAGGGGGTTGAGGAGAGATCTTATACGGGTTTATAAAATCATGTGGGACATAGATAAGGTGAATAGAAAGGCTTTTTTCCCTAATGTAGGGGATTCCAGAACTAGTAGGCATAATTTCAAGGTGAATGGAGAAAGACTTAAAATAGACCTGCAGGATATCCTTTTCACACAGAGTGTGGTTTGAATGTGGAATGAATTGCCATAGAAAATGGTAGACACAGGTACACTCATAACATTTAAAAAGACATTGGGACAGGTACATGAATAGGAAAGGTTTCGAGGGATATGAGCCAAAAACAGGCAAATGAGAGTATTTTAATTTGGGAAACTTGGTCAACATGGATGAGTTGGACCGAAGGGTCTATTTCCATGCTATATGACTGTATAAGTCCACTCACTAGACGGATCACAATTGAGAACTATGATAAGATACCTGGGTCTGTGCCTCTGTGAAAAGACAAGTGAAGGTTGAAGTTCTGTGAGTGCTTCCCCCTCTACATTCCTGATGAAGGTTTAAACCCGAAACATCAACTTTCCTGCTCCTCAGATGTTGCTTGACCAGTTGTGCCTTTCCAGTGCCACACTTTATTGATTCTGATTCTCCAGCATCTGCAGTCCTCACCATCTCTTCTGGCTGAGAGAGCAAAGTGATAAAAAGGCAAGGGAATGCGAGGCAAGGTAGTAGGGATGCTGTCAGCATAACGTTAATTACAAGATAAGAGAGTGTTAACAGAGTGAGGGAGCAGTCCTGGTCTGATCAGTGAAATGGTGCCTGTCCCCTCCAAAGTGTCCTGGCAGCATCATTGCAATAAAAGGTCCCCCTGCACTCCAAAGTGCAGCACTGAAGCACTGAACTGTTATGTAAATGGATCGGAGATTTGCCCTGAGGATGGTAAGTTTCAAACCTCAAATATTGCATGCAGCCACTGCCCTTGGAGTATATCTGAAGATGTTGGTGCCAAGGGGGAGTTCCAGAGGAGCAACTGGTGCTTTGGAGTCACCAGGTAACTGCTTTAACTTTCATGTTGAGAATAGTCACTTTATAGTTTCTAACCAGGGAGTGGGAGATATAAATGAGGTGGGATTAGCTAAAGCATTCAAATAGGATTCTCATCACTCAGTAGTGAAAATCTCGCCTTGCCATTCTTCACTTGGTTGGACCATGGTATCACTTGCTGTTGGTACCCAGTAGCTCCTTTCTGGACACTTCACAAGATTTTTCCAACTTTCTCATCATGGCCAACATTGGTTCGAGATTGGGAAGATTCCTTTCACAGTGATTTAGAACAAATGAAGTACTTTTGAAATGTAAATGCTGCAGTAATGTAGGGAAATGTGGCAACTAACTTGGACAAAGCAAATTCCCACAAGGGGCAGTGTAATAATGACTAGAGAACATGGTTTTATTGCTGTTAAATATTAGTAAAGGCATCAGGAGAAATACACCACTTTTCTTCAAAATGTCGCAGTGGGATTTTTGTCTTCTATCCAAACAGACAGATGGGCCCATAATTTAATTCTTTGTCTGAAAGGCAATGTGTCTAATAATTCAGCACTCCTTCAGTATTACACTGGAATGTCAGTCTTGACTATTGTGTTCAAACTCTGCAGCGGAACTTGACTCAAAGGCAAGAGTGCTACAAACTATAAATGACACATTTTGCCCAATATTCATAAATTTATTTCAGATTTCTAGTCATAGAGTCAAAGAGATGTACCAGCATGGAATCTTTTGTCCAAGTCATCCACACTGACCAGATATCCTAAACTGATCTAGTACCATTTGCCAGTATTTGGCCCATATCCCTCTGAACTCTTCCTATTTGTATATCCATCAGATGAGTTTTAAATGTTGATATTACAGCCACCACCATCACTTCCTCTGGCAGCTCATTTCATACATCTACCACTCTCTGGGTGAAGAAATTGCCCCTCAGGTCACTTTCCCCTCTCACGTCAACCCTCTAGTTTTGGACTTCCTTACCCTGGCAAAAAGACCTTGTCTTTTCATCCTTTCCTTGCCCCTCATGATTTTATAAAGCTCTGTAAGGTCACTCCTCACAGTTTTCTGCTTTAGCAATGAAAAGAAAATTGCATTTGCAAAATTTTGCTTGAGAGTTTTTTGTATATGTCACCTAGTTAGTGCAAGTAGATAAACCAGTTAACACTGCTAATGTAGCAGGAACTGTTTTTCTGTTTTGTAATACATAATGAAATACACATTCTGATTTCCAGTTATTAGCACAAATAACAAATACCACAGAAAACCAGATTCTTGTCGAAACACATCCTGAAGTTTATTAACAATCCAGCTATTTACACAGCTAAAATATAACTGAGTTACATACCTCGTCTGGGTTCTGTTCCTATTGTACTTGACACACATGGCTGAGTGACTGACTGACGAAACACATTACACTGACTTCATTACAGACAGAGTTACTTAAGGCGAGGTGGTCACATTTATACCACAAAATAATTTGCTGTGATGTCACATAACTGTCCTAAAGATACAAGTCTGCCTGGTTAAAAATCTCTGCAATCATAAAACTAATAGGATAAATAGTACTTTCCTAGCCATTACCTTCGCATGTTCATATTTCCAGTAATGAGTTCAATAAAAGACATTGCAAAATCTACAAAATGCAACACCTCCTTTCTCCTGCTCACTGAATTCTCACTCTTTCTAATTCCCAGTCTTTACACTCTATTTACAATGCACTCTGTGTGATTACTCCATCAGCATTAATGCTGGTTAAAAGCCTCATCCTCTGCTGCCTTATGCGCATCCTTGCTCAATAAAAGGTGACATCTTTCTGGTCTTAGGATGTATTAGACATATTGCTGGTACACAAACCACAGTCGTGAATAACCAGCTCACTACCTGATGCAACCTTCATGTGTTGAGGAAGGCTGTGGAGTACAGGACAATGGGGATGATACAGGGTATGCTGTGAAGTGGTGGCATGCATTTATCATCCAACAATTTCCATTCAGCACTCATTTCAACTAATCTATCAGTATGCAGTAAAAAGTCAATATTGAGCCACATTAGTAAGATCACCTGACTACTCTATAATTACTAGTGAAACCACACAAAGCACGGATGTAATTCTGATCTTCTCAACCAAAAAAAATGTCGTACCAAATTAACAGAATACAGTGAAGTACCACAAGGATGGGTCAAATGTGTAATGTATAGATTATAAGGAACAATACATAGAATGGACACACTAGCCATGTACAGATGAATATTCAGAGATATGATTACTAATGTTAAATTTAATTGGAGATTAACGTAAATGATAAACTGCTTCATCTCACACTACAGTAGCAGAATAAGAGGTCATGACCTGCACATGAAGAAGGTTAAATTCAAAACTAATTTACAGAAAAAAAAACTATTTTATTGAGTTTGTGGCAAATCTCGGAAGCAGGGTCAACATTTCAGCATAAAATATTGACTCATCTAAGTAGAGGTCAGCTGAATTTCTTTCCACAAATAATTTTTAGGGATGGGTGATATGCATAATGAGATATGAAATGAGTTAAGGCCAGCATATCTGTTAGAAACAGATGATTACAAAGCTACATTCCCTGAGCTTTCACCACTGGAGGGGTTTTCTCACTCGTATGTCTCAATCTCTTGTAGACAAATTGATAAAAACTAATTGCAACAATTATTTATCAACTCAATTTTTTGTTGTCACTGTGAGTGCCAGGATGCTCAAAGGTAAACTGGATGGATCTTGTATGTTACCTTAATTAATCAATTCCAGTGTGCCTGCATTGTGAATGAATGCTATTTTGCTGCAGTGTTGCACAGATGCCTGACTGCAACACGAGACTGCCTCCCTATTTTAAATCTAATTTCCAGTCCAAACAAGCTAATCTTAACAGAAACTCCCAGCCCACCTTGTACTCCTGCTGCACAGGGACTTCCAGCAGTAGGTGGTGACAATGGTGGAGGCAGCAAGCAAGGGACCTGAACACTTCTCCATTGGTAGATAGTGGTCTTGATGAGGGAGGGTAGCTGAAATAGTCAAATGGATTATCATTGGAAAGAAAGGGATAGCTCATTGAGCAATGCAAGCATGTTGGACCTCAGCATGTGTGATCACCATCACCAATCACCCTTTATTTACCTTTGACAATAGTACTGCCTCTCACTGAGTCAGGCATTCGGAGGTCTAATATCCCTGACAGTCACCCTTTTTTGTCAGCCAGATTAACTGTCCCAATCAGGGAACTCATACTCTCTGACATCTAGCTAGCTGACCTCATTATAACAACTATAACTTGAAAACACCTTTTGTGCCCTTGAGCAAAAGCTTGTCTCATCACCTATCCTTCACTGCCAGAGTATTGTTGTCAAAGGTCTGCAGGACAGAAAAGAATGGTTATTATTCATCCCATTCAGAACCTCAAGCACAAGAGAAATATGCAGACTTGCTCCAGTATGAAAATCAAACAGTTAGCTTTGAGGTGGACTATTTCCCAGAGACATGTAGAGTTTCAAGTGTTAACCAACAACAACCCACCCAGCTACTTCTAAATGTTCACCAAGCTGAGTCCTAATGAGTCACTAATCGCATGCAGTTTTGACCTCCGATCTGGAAAAGGTCAGGTGAAGAAATGCAACTGCTGATGTCCTTAATTGGAAGGCTGACCACAGAAGGGAACTTACCCCAGCCAAGCTGGAGGGGGTTATGGCTGATGCCATGCCCACCATGGCCAACGTTCCAACCCTGATTCCTTCTGACTTTCAGACTAAGATTCAGTGGAAGGCCATTGATGCACTTATAAGTGAGATCAAAACCAGGTCCAGATACGGAGAGCCAGGGGTGGTTTCACCTCTGTTGTCTATCCTCACAAAATGAGGCAGCTGCAAATAATTGATGCAGACATCAGTAAACTGCAGAAGGTCTAACATCCACCAATCCAGCGCAGCTGATTGAAGGAATCCAAACTGACACAGGAATTGTTGCGGTCTGGAAGAGGAGTGGAGTGAAAGATGGAGTCCTCTATCAACAGATTTATGTCAAAGAGAGAGAGTGAAGCAACTCATCCTTCCTGATAGCCTCAAGTGCCAAAGCTGGAAAGTGACTTCACCCCAGCACGGCTTCCAGTGACCATCTCTCGAGGTCCTTGCACTGGATTTCATGGTCCTTGATCGCAAAAGTAATGGCAGTGAGCACATCTTCACACTCGTGGATATCTTCACCCAGTTCATACAGGCTGATCCCATTCACGACCAAACGTCCTTGTCTATAGCCAATAATGCATAATTTGTCCATTTTGCCATTCCATGTTGAATTGACAAGGATTGGGATGCAAGTGACCAAAGATGACAAAGGAGTGGCAATAAATGCTGGCCCAGTCAGCAACATCCACATCCCATGAGTGAATTAAGAAAGCACTTTGAGATCACGATTCTTTACTGCCAATGCTTTACCAAGAGCCCATAACCTCCTATCATCCAGAAGGTATGGGACAGTGCGATTATACCCTGCATGATTGTCTTCACAGCTTGCCTCCTCAGGTACCAGTACAGATAATAGACTACAAACACTTCTCAAGTAAATGCTGGATATCAGCCCAGCCCTTACCATTTGCCCAGACTGGTGTTGCAAGAAAGTCCTGCTATAAATGTGGATTCAAACACTCAATCATCATGATATATTTAAACCTGTTAATCATGCAACTGCTTAGGAAATGTTAACTATGTGGTTGCCGGGACAACAAGGTTTAAGCGTGGAAGTGTGTAGCATGACCTCCAGCAGCAGGTGATGACCTCAGTGATGAAGAGACTATAAGAACATAAGATATCGGAGCAGAATTAGGCCATTTGGCCCATCGACTATGGTCTGCCGAGAACTGAGCATGTCTCTGGGAACTCCATCAACAATCGGCAAAGGTGAGAGACGGCAGCTGGAGCATTTGAAAGGACTCTCACTAGAAAGAAAGGGGGTCTGTTGTGCTGAGGGGTTTGATAGATGGGGAAAGGGAACATGCAAAAGAATTAGCCAGCCTAACTCTCACAGTCATTTCAATTTATTGGGTCAATAATTCTGGTTTATCTTTAATTTTCTTTCCTGTTCACAATAACCGGCTGACAGTGGAATAAAAGAAATCCCAGTTGCACAATTTTTGGGCCTTCTATGTGTTTGAGTTCGGTGTTATATTTTTACCTGCTCTGCATTGCATTATGGATTTAAGCTCCTTCCTCTTGAAATTGGACTTGAAAATGTTAACTTTGTTTCTCTCTCCACTGAGAGCTGCCAGACCTAATGAGTTTCTTCAGAACTTCGTGCTATTATTTTATACCTGATGTATTTTAGTGCATTGGGCATGTACAATCACATCATTGATCCTACATTTAAAACTTGTTGATTGTCTGGTGTTGAAAAATGGGCAATTTTACATCTAATAACCCTGACATTATTAACAGAACTTACTCCTTAGGGATAGCAAGTTAAGTGAAAACCAAATACATCAGTTCTCAGGAATCAGGCAATTCCAATGTTGACTGATTTGAAGTTAAACATTAATTTTATGTCCTCTCTAAAATAACTGTATTAATTACAAATTTAATTGAAAAAAATCTGAAGAGGCTTACAACTGCGTGAAAGTTTGATCAACTAATAAATTTTTCTTTTCAAGTATCCAAAATAACTTCCATGAAATGTCAAGAACCCCTGCAATTTTGAGTTCTCACACACTCTTAGAACCACAAACACATCTTTTTATCAATTACAACACTGATTTGGATCAAGTACTAAATGCATCTGAGTTCTATTCAAAATAATTTCCAAACAGAATAAAGCCTTGTTTGTCCTGGTGGTTACATGCCTGAACAAAACCATTATGTTTGAAGAGGGATGTACAGAGGCCAATATAATTGAAACAGAGTCATCCTACATAAGAGGCATTGATCCTAAATAAGGACAGGGCATCAAAGAATATTGTATGCAATTAGGAGAACAAAAAACAACAATAAAATTTGGTAAAAACTCTCTAATAAGAACATGATATTCATTTTTCTCATTAGGAGAGATAGTGGTACAATGATTATGTCACTGGACTTGCAATCCAGAAGACCAGGTTAAGACATTGGGGATGTGAGTTCAAATCTCACCATGGCACCTTATGGAATTTGAACTTAATAAACAAAAATCTGGAATTAAAAGCTATCTTGATAAAGGCAATTAAAAAAAAACTATCATGGATTGATGTCAGAGTTCTTCAGGGGAGAAAGATTTCTATCCTTATTTGGTCTTGCCTGTGTGTGACCTCAGACACAGTACAATGTGTTTGACTCTGAAATGACCTAGAAAGTCACTCAGGTCAACTAGAAAACACTTTAGCAGTATCATAGAATTTCTACAATGTGGAAGCAGGCCATTCGGTCCATCAAGTCCAAAATACCCCTCTGAAGAGTATCCACCCAAACCCTTTCCTGTAACCCTGCTTTTCCTATGGCTAATCCGCCGAAACTGCACACTATGAGCAATTTAGCATGACCAATCTAACTAACCTGCACATCTTTGGACTGTGGGAGTAAATCAGAGCACCTGGAAGAAACCCATGCAGACACAGGGCGAATGTGCAAACTCCACATAGACAGTGACCTAAGGTTGGAATCAAACCCAGATCCCAAGCGCTATGAGACAGCAGTGCTAACCACTGAGCCATGTGCACACATCCCATGACAAACAGTTAAAAAAAAATGTTTTTAAATCAGAATACCATGATAGGGCTATACAGAGCCACCAGAGTATAAGATGGGACAAATTGAAACTAATTCAAGGATTATTACAGGGTTGCTAAATTATTATTTTACTTTAGTTTACACTCACCGAGATGATGAGTATGTTGCAGATGAGAGATATTGAAGAGGATTATCATTAAAACAGATAGTAATGCCATTTTGGATAGATTAAAATAATATTTATCCAAGAACAAATTCTAATAGCTTGAGTTAGCCCAACAGAATCAGGGAAAGTTCACTGAAAGTGTATGTGAGTTCATCTCATTCGTATTTTCAAAAGGAAAGAGACAGATCAGCCTCAGGCCTAAGACGTAAGAAAAGATTGTAAGAAGTGACCTCTACGATCAATTTGGAAAGAGCCATTAATAATCACAGCTTGGTTACTGAAATATTGAATCATGTTGGGCCAATTTATTCATTTTTTTTGAGGAATTGCTTGGTGGTTGAGTTATATCTGGTAAAAACAATGACCGCAGATGCTGGAAACCAGATTCTGGATGAGTGGTGCTGGAAGAGCACAGCAGTTCAGGCAGCATCCAAGGAGCTTCGAAATCGATGTTTCGGGCAAAAGCCCTTCATCAGGCCTTCCTGGATGCTGCCTGAACTGCTGTGCTCTTCCAGCACCACTAATCCATAATATCTGGTAAATGTTGTTCATCTGGATGCTGAAAAGCTCTTGATAAATAGATAATTACAACAAGTGTTCAATTTGTGACTGGTCTTGAAATTTGAAGGGAGGGATTTGAAATGCTTTCTGACTGGGGCAGATTTTCACATACTTTAGGAGCTTTAAAGGTTTGAAATCTTTAAAATTAATCACTTTGGGCCATATGGGGTCGACAGGTTTCAATCACACAAGGGATGGGAAATAACTTTGTTTTTCCTTTATTAACCCAAGGCTTTTTGACATTTCTCAGCATGTTATATGGTTGCTACACTCATAGGGAGGAGGGGCTGGCCTAAATGGTTTGCCCATTGTGGTGTGGGCCATGTTGTGTTTGTGTATTCTGCCATTCACGCATTTTATAATCATCTTAATTTGAATCACTTTTGCTGTATTTAACTTTCTAATCAGATTAAATGATACATTTCAAGTTACATATCAGGTTGTATGAAATCACGACTAAACATAGAGTTTGATTTGATTTAATTTACTTATTGTTACATGTATTTTATTACAAAAAATGTGGTATAGTGTCACCACTGTCTGGCACCATCTTAAAACACAGAAAAATAAACCAAAACATTTAATCTAAAGGCTGAAAAATGAAGAAATAAAGAAAAAGTTTTCGACTTTACAGTCCTTCTTGTTAAGTGCTCCGCCATGAGCCACGGGCCAAGTAGTCAGGCATGAGTCCTCCTTGTTGCACTGTCACCCCGGAACAAAAGTCAACCCAGTTCAGCACCCTCCCGCCATCACTGACACACTCACTGGAATTGCCAAAGTAAATGCCACCGATGCCGCTAGGTACTGCACAGGCCTAGACTCGACTCTTTTGCTGCCACCATGATTCTGGATTAGTGGTGCTGGAAGAGCACAGCAGTTCAGGCAGCATCCGAGGAGCACAAAATCAACTTTTCAGGCAAAAGCCCTTCATCAGGAATAAAGGCAGAGAGCCTGAAGCGTGGAGAGATAAGCCAGAGGAGGGTGGGGGTGGGGAGAGAGTAGCATAGAGTACGATAGGTGAATGAGAGAGTGGATGAAGGTGATAGGTCAGGTGATAGGGGGAGGGTGGAGTGGATAGGTGGAAAAGAAGATAGGCAGGTAGGACAAGTCATGGGGACAGTGCTGAGCTGGAAGTTTGGAACTAAGGTGAGGTGGGGGAAGGGGAAATGAGGAAACTGTTGAAGTCCACATTGACGCCCTGGGGTTGAAGTGTTCTGAGGCGGAAGATGAGGCGTTCTTCCTCCAGGCATCTGGTGGTGAGGGAGCGGTGGTGAAGGAGGCCCAGGACCTCCAATGTCCTCGGCAGAGTGGGAGGGGGAGTTGAAATGTTGGGCCACGGGGTGGTTTGGTTGATTGGTGCGGGTGTCCCGGAGATGTTCCCTAAAGCGCTCTGCTAGGAGGAGTCCAGTTTCCCCAATGTAGAGGAGACCACATCGGGAGCAACAGATACAATAACTGATATTAGTGGATGTGCAGGTAAAACTTTGATGGATGTGGAAGGTTCCTTTAGGGCCTTGGATAGAGGTGAGGGAGGAGGTGTGGGCGCAGGTTTTACAATTCCTGCGGTGGCAGGAGAAGATGCCAGGATGGGAGGGTGGATTGTAGGGGGGGCATGGACCTGACCAGGTAGTCACGGAGGGAATGGTCTTTGCGGAATGTGGAAAGGGGTGGGGATGGAAATATATCCCTGGTGGTGGGGTCTTTTTGGAGGTGGCAGAAATGTCGGTGGATGATTTGGTTTATGCGAAGGTTTGTAGGGTGGAAGGTGAGCACCAGGGGCGTTCTGTCCTTGTTACGGTTGGAGGGGTGGGGTCTGACGGCGGAGGTGCGGGATGTGGACGAGATGCATTGGAGGGCATCTTTAATCACGTGGGAAGGTAAATTGCAGTCTCTAAAGAAGGAGGCCATCTGGTGTGTTCTGTGGTGTAACTGGTCCTCCTGGGAGCAGACGCTGCCAATGGTGTTGGGTTTCATACTGGGCCCATTCTTGCCTCCGTCACTGTCTCCATGAATCTGCGCTGGATGCAATTGCCACCGGGAACCCAAACTCACCTCTGCCACAGCAGCAAGAGTGGGCACTAGGACCACCTCGCTGTTGCAGAAGGCCCTGGGATCCCAGACTCACCTCTGATGCCAATGCCACTGCCACATGTTTGTGCTGGGCCCAGTTACTGCTGAAGCCATCACCATGACCGAGTTCTCCAACATGAGTTAAGTAAAATAAAAAAGGGGGATAAATGAAAGGAATTGAAAAAAAAAGCAGATGAGCCCCATGCTCAGATGTCATACTTCACCATTCTATCTGGATGATGTTGCTTTTATTTTTGAATTGTCTACAGTGGGATGTGGATGTCATTGGCACATCCCTAATTTCTGTCAACAAGGTGATGATGAGCTGTCTTCTTCTTCCACTGTGGTCCATGTGGAAGTAGGTACAACTACAGTCCTATTGAAAAGGGATGCTCAGGATTTAGACCCCCAGAATGGAAATGTGATAGAGTTCAAAGTCAGGATGGACAGTAGTTACAGTTGATGGTCCTCCTTTACATCTGTTGTCCTTGCCCTTCAACGTGGTAAAGGTCAAGGGTTCAGAAGCTGATGTCAAAAGTGATTTTTGTGAGTAGCTGTTGTGGATTTTGTAGATGGTACATGCCCCTTTCATTTTACATCAGGGGTGAAGGGAGTTAATATTGAAGGGAGTTGCAGGTTTGGAAGGTGCTGTCAAAGAAGCCTTTGTGAATTGCCATGAATCTGTTGGCCATGATGTTGAATATACATGTTGTCGATAAAGGAGTCACTTAATGATAATAGACTGCTCAATACTCAATCGTTACTTTGATTACACAATATTGCGTTTTAACCGCAGGCACTATTTAGAGACAAAAGGTTTTATAATGAAGCAATTTCCTATAGTCCTGTCTTTCTTGATAAATGAACATTTATCACTGGTGTTTTTAATTGACTGGAAGGAATACAAACTCCATTCCATTATGCTAGTTTACTTCTCATTTTCAGCCTGAACCACTATCTAACAGCAAGAGAACGAAATGTGTCACTGTTACAATTCCAACTAATGGCTACAGTGAACAAGTCCAATCTCAGAATGAAACATGGCTTGATGGATCATATGTTTAATTTCTGTATTTGGTTACTATGTTCATTATTCACAAGAGGCTCCATATATTCTTCAACAACATATTTTTTAGATAAAACAAAGAAAACTTTCTATACCTAAGATAATTTAAAGGTCTTAACACAACCAGCAAAACAAAGTTTCAACCTGGTATCCAAACTGTTCTTTTTACAGATATTCATTTCACAGCAATTTCACACCTATTTCAATTCTAACTTTCCACTTAACTGACTACCCCTCTGTGCTGTTCCTTGGGCTTCAGAGACAATGTTACAATTCCTTTCTGAGTCCTCTGCACAAACCTTTTTTCACAATTCTAATGATCTAAACCTTTCCAGTTCTAAGAAGTTAAAGGTTCCTTTCGAAATTCTCCTGCCTTTAAACTCTACAAACTAAAACACTTCAGCAAGGGTGACTGGCTCCCCAGAATCAAAAAAGCTTAATTCTGCTTGGAAGAACTATTTTCCTTTTTGAACTGAACTCCTGATTCTTTTGAACTGAGAACCTGACCTTATGTTTTGAAGTCAAAGCTAAACTAATGGCTTTCTGGTCTGTTGCAATGTCAGCAGTATAAACATTCCATCCATTAACACTGCAGGAGACCTGCCAGATAGGTGACTGCAGTCACATGTTTTCTTAAAATTGTTGAACGCATGTTTCAAATGATTTTCTGACTTGTTCTAAAAAGCGTTCACAAAACCAATCCATAACAGCTGCCTTTATTATAAAATCCACATCACAATATGTGTTACATCTAAATGATTAACACTTCTTTGATTCTGTGATATAATAGACCTTTCATCACAGTAAGGCAAAAGTGAGGACTGCAGGTGCTGGAAATCAGAGTTTAGATTAGAGAGGTGCTGGAAAAACACAGCCGGTCAGGCAGCATCTGAGGAGCAGGAAAACTGATGTTTCGGGCAAAAGCCCTTCATCAGGACTCTCATTACAACAAATCCACAGATATCTCTGCTTAGCAAACACAATGCAATGAATTAAGGGGGAAACTGGGAGGCAACTGTTAGAAAGGGGAAAGGGGAAAGGCCTCACAAGATTTTCCAAGAGCCTGGAAGAAAAGTTGGGTTCCTGTCAAAGGCCAGTGGTCAGCCTTTTCAACACCACGAGCGCCTTCGTTGGTCCTGAAAATTGTATTCATCACAGTAAGCCTCTCTCTATCAATGCAATGTCCCCTGTCGATCTGCCTTGTCATAGTGAGAATCACAACACTGTCTTGTGGATACCTCTAGAGAATTGAAGGTTAAGGAAGTAAACCTGACCCAAAAGAAAAACATGGAATGAAGTCCAAAGTTGTCTTATATCTAAATTCGACACCTTTCCCCAGTCAAGTTGTTGTCAAATGTAGTAAAATAATTATAGTAAGGCATTTGTGGGCAGCACGGTGGCACAGTGGTTAGTGGTGCCTCACAGCACCAGAGACCTGGGTTCAATTCCCACCTCAGTTAACTGTTTGTGTGGAGTTTGCACATTCTCCCCGTGTCTGTGTAAGTTTCCTCCAGGTGCTCCGGTTTCCTCCCACAGTCCAAAGATGTGCAGGTTAGGTGAATTGGTCATGCTAAATTGCCCATAGTGTTAGGTGAAGGCGTAAATGAATGGGTTTGGGTGGGTTGCTCTTCAGAGGGTCGGTGTGGACTTGTTGGGCCGAAGGGCCTGTTTCCACACTGTAAGTAATCTAATCTGTTTCCACACTGTAAGTAATCTAATCTAATCTAATCTAATCTTACAAGATGGAAGGCTGCTGCCTTTAAAAAGCTGTCACACAATCTGAATTCATATATAATCATAAAATGTGTCAACACAAAAATAGTACTTGATTCACTAACTCCACACTGATGTTCTTCACCAATAACCAATTTAAAGTCTTCATATTCTTGTATAAATGGTAATCTAAAAAATAGCATTCAATACAAAGTGTAAGAAATAAGAACAGAAGGAGGCCTTTTGTCCCATCAAGCCTGCAGTACTGCACCTCGCCACCCTCAAACCAATCTCTAAGATCATGGCTACACTGCCCAGGTCTCAAATACCTTTCATGTAGCTACTCATAATCCTCAACTTCTCGATGTTTCAAAAGTTAACTTCCAGTGGTGTAGCCTTCACAACTCTCGGTGGCAGTGAATTCCACACATTCACTTCCCTCTCAGAGAAGAAAATTCATTGCATCTCAGCTTTAAATGAATGTCCCCTTGTTCTCTATGTTCCTAGTTCAAGACTCCCCCACCACTGGAATGTCTACCTTGTCAATATCACACCAGCCCCTGCCTCCACACCTTCTGCACCTCCTCAAAATGGCTTTCTGGATCACTTCTTGCCAAAATTAAACTGATAATATAGCTATCACCTACTTCAGCATTGCTCAGAAATTAGCAGTCAACTTGTTTTAATTTTCTCAGGCAAATGGTTATGTTCAAAATGCCATTTGGGATTGGATGAAATGCAGTTCAACCTGATTACAATTTTCAGGACCAATGCAGGCTCTCGTGGTGTTGAAAAGGCTGACCACTGGCCTTTGACAGGAAACCAACTATTCTTCCAGACTCTTGGAAAATCTTGTGAAGCCTTTCCCCCTTCCCCTTTCTAACAGTTGCCTCCCAATTTCCCCCTTAACTCATTGCATTGTGTTTGCTTAGCAGATATATCTGTAGATTCGTTGTCCACCTTGATAGACAACTGCTTTTGCATGCTGGTCCAGTGCTTTGCAACGTTCTGATCATATGGAAAGGAATCCAGTGCCAAAAGTTGTTTTGGAGCACTTCACTAATGGCGGATGCTACATCTGTACACATCAATGTCTACATAAATCACTCCACTGTGCATGATTCAGCTGGTAATCTGGAGTAATGGAAATGTAGAGTTCAGAATCCTACAGATGTTTACCCAGATTCTTCCCAAATTCCATAAATGAAAAACATGTGTAACACAAATTGTTCCAAATGTCAATCAAAAAACTGTAAATGTCACTTTAACCGTGAAAATTCCAGAGCAAAAGGAAAGACATATTGGCACTTAAGAGAATAAAGCAATTGAGGCACAAACCTTATGATGCTTTTAAATCATTTGTCTTAGTTAGAATCATAGAATCACAGACATGTACAGCAGGGAAACAGACCTTTCAGATACTTGTCTATGCCAACCAGGTATCCTAGATTAATCTAGTCTCATTTGCCCTCACTTGTCCCATACCCCCCCAAACCCTTCCTATTC
This sequence comes from Chiloscyllium punctatum, assembly GCF_047496795.1. Lineage (NCBI taxonomy): Eukaryota > Metazoa > Chordata > Chondrichthyes > Orectolobiformes > Hemiscylliidae > Chiloscyllium > Chiloscyllium punctatum. The sequence continues at coordinate 74,809,177 of NC_092760.1, forward strand.
ATATACCCATCTCGATGCCTTTTAAATGCTGCATTTGAATCAGCCTCCACCACTTCTCGGGCAGCTCATTCCATACACACACTACCCTCTGTGGTACTCCTTTAGGTCCCTTTTAAATTTTTCCCCTCTCACACCAAACCTATGCCCTCTAGTTCTGGACTCCCTCACCTCAAGGAAAAGACCTTGTCTATTTACCTTATCCATGCCCCTCATGATTTTATCAACCTCTATAAGGTCACCCCTCAGCCACCGATGCTCCAGAGAAAACAGCCTCAGCCTATTCAGCCTCTCTCCATAGCTCAAACCCTCCAACCCTGGCAACATCCATGTCAAGCTTTTCTGAACATAATTTGTTTCCTGAAATACCTTCTGAAATAACTCCAAAGGGGCCAATACCCCGTCACCAAGTCACCCTTTTTTGGGCAGCATGGTGGCACAGTGATTAGTATTGCTGCCTCACTGTGTCTGGGTTCGATTCCAGGCTCAGGCGACTGTCTGTGTGGAACTTACACGTTCTCCCCGTGTCTGTGTGAGTTTCCCCACCACAGTCAAAGATTGTAGGTTCAGTTAATTGGCTATGCTAAATTGCCATGGTGTTCAGGGATGTCCAGGCTAGGTAGATTAATCATGGGAAATGTAGGGTTACAGGGACAGGGTAGAGGGCTGGGTTGGGGTGGTATGGTCTTTGGAGGGTCACTGCAGACTTGATGGCCTACTTCCACAGTGAAGGAGTTCTTTGGTTTATTTACACGTTTATAGAACTTGACACTGATCCAGCTCCCTCAGAGCTACCTCTCAGGGTGAACAGAACCTCTGACACTCCTGTTTATATCTGTCAGCCAGGGTTCCCTGACTGAACCAGATTAAGAGCCCCACTCAGTGAGCAAATATACTATGAGGTCCACCTGGCTGACCTTATTACGATCACAACAAGAACTTTGCAAGGTCCATTGGGACTCTCGGTCTTACAATTTGAAATTGACTTATCAGCCTGCAGCAACCTCTTACTCAAAGCTGCCCCCAGGTCAAGTCTTACTGTCAACCGAAACAACTGGCACAGGTTGATGATCTCACATGTCTGTCAGCACTTACTGTACAGCCTAAGGCTGAGGCCTTGGAATATAAAGCTTCATTTGGAATAAAACACCTTGGCACCAAGTTCTCTGAAGGGTTTATTACACATTAGTGCAGGAACATGGATCAAAATAATTTCTACTTATAACAGGAGCACACTTCCATAGGAAAGCTGGGACTTCTGCATTCCATCAGCAAAATAATTTCATTAGTCGCTGAAAATGCTCTTTGCTCCTTTCTGCAAGATCTAAATAAATATACGTCAAGTGGTTTCATTTAAACTGATCATTGCTTTCAAAGAGCCAGATTAACTGTGTGGCCTTTACTGAAATTGATCATCGCAACTGAAAAATGTTCCATCCTCCGAGTAGACACTCAGCAGTGTGTATTTTTTTCTCCAAAGCCAATTCCTTGATGCCATTTAATTTTCACTGGCCTTAGAATAAGTCACTTTTTTTGTAGCTGCCTGCTCCTTCTGCTTATTACTAATGGTCAGGCATAGTCAAATGTTGATGAACGTTTTAGATAAAACAATTAATATATCCAGACCTGAAGGAGAAAGTGTGCTCCAGGTCAACAGCATTCTGCCTTTGGTGACATTTAACGTTCTGTGTGCTATTGAAAGCTGGTTGAAAAACAAGCAGCCTGTGCCCTTTCATCGAACCTTCCCCGCCAGCATTGAACAAGCTTTTTTTAAATATAGTGCAAAGGAACTGAGGAGCACTGGGCGGCCCTCATGCTTTTACGGACAATGGCCAAAATGCCATTAGTTAAGTCTGAGTAATAAAATGCAAGCAGGTCCTCTCTTGTGTACTTATTTAATAAATAAGCATGGGGGAGGCAGTCAGAAAGGAACAACATGATACTGATTACATGTACCTACACAAATGGGCCAGATTTCCCACTTCCACAAAGGAACAAAGCAATGGTACTGGCAGCCTACCGGCCAGTCTGTCATTTCCATTCCCAGCTCTGTTGGCTTCCTTCGGGACAGGGGCTTTTAGTGGGGGAGGGAAAGAGGCTTGATTTGAGGGTGGGCTGGAAAATCAAGTCACCTGCCTCATTCACTGGGGCTGATGAAGGGCTTTTGTTCAAAACGTCGATTTTTCCTGCTCCTCGGATACTGCCTGACCTGCTCTGCTTTTCCAGCATGACTGTAATCGTGACTCATTCAATATGGGACCCGTCAGCTCAAGTTCCTGACTTCCTGGGATGTTCCCGGGAGCAGTTCGGAATTTTGTAATGCTGACCAGCTCCAGACCAACAGGCCAAGCTTGGACAAAAAGAAAATTACCCTGCTGAGTTGCAATGACATTTTCATAACCAATCTTTCGCTTAAGCTATCCCAGGTACTAGCTCTCCATTTGATCCACTCACTGTGAAAATGAAGACTCTGCCATTCTTTTAAGAGCATGCACAAGCACAGCTCCAGCAGTGTCCATGGATTCAGCCCCAGATATCCCCACCATTCCCCTGGCCTCAAAGTGGGAGGACCATCCATTTAGAATCATTCATACATTAAATGGAATCATTAAGAAAGGCCAGAGAGACTGCGACAGTGGCCCATTACAATTTGGAAGGGTGAAAGGTGATTTTATTGACCCTCAAGGGCATTAACAGGCAGATATTATTGGAAGGATGTTCTGTCTTGTGTGGACAGGACCCAGGGTGTGCCATTTCAGGGCCAAATAATTGGGACTCTAGAGGGCTGTGTCTACCCCAGTGGGTTGCTGGCTCACATTGGAGCAGGCCTTGGGGGGGGTGGGGGGAGCTTCCTTCAGGAGCAGCAATGGGGTCTGTGCTTTCTGTCTTTGCCCCTACTTGTGGGTGAGATGAGAAGCACAGGGAACATTTTAAGAATGGGTTTGGAGAAAGAGCACCTTCAGAGCCCACACAATCCTCTTGTCTGTAATGTCACACATCGCAGGACCTGTCTTCAGACCAGTACGTTTATTTGGTGCAGCAACCCAATGCCGCACCAAATAGAACCCCGCTCCCCCACCCCATCTCCGTCTCACTTGCTACTCCACTCTCTGAGGGATGTGATGATCCAGGTACCAAGAGGATCACTGAGGTAAGGGCAAACAAGTCACTGAGTGGGGAGGCTGTGATTACGAGGACAGAGGTAGTGAGGGAAGCAGTGAATAAGTCACCAAAGCTGCATCTGACAAGTTGGTAATTGAGCAAGATATTCTCAATGACCAGAGAACACAAGCCTAAAAGAAACAGGAGTAGGAGTAAACCATCTGGTCCATTGAGCCAACTCTGCCATTCAATAAGATCTTGGCTGATCTTTCTTGTGGACTCAGCTCTCCTTGCCCACCCTCTCTCCGTAACCCTTAACTCCTTTACAGTTCAAACATCCATCTATCTTTGCCTTAAAAGCATTCAACAAAGTAGCCTCAACTGTTTCACTGGGCAGGGAATTCCACAGATTCGCATAGTGAATGCAAGGTAACAGCAGAGGGTACACAATTGTGGGATCACTGGCACAAACATTGGGTTCCAGTGTGCTGGTGAGGTATACTGGGTTAAAGCTTAGAGGTTTCCTTTTAATTCTGATATAAGCAGAACTTTCTTCACACGGTGGTTCTTCCTCTGCAGTATTCTCTTCCCCAGAAAGTGCTGGAAGCTGTCAGTGAAGTTATTCAAGGTAGAAAGAGGTAGAGTTTTGATAGACAAGGGAGACAGCTGTTATGAGTGCAGAAAGGAGAGTAGGGTTGACAGATCAGCCTCAGCCTTATTGAATTGTGAGCTCAAAGAACTAAATGACCGAACCCTAAGTCATATATAATCACCCTTTGCAAACTCCACCTCGCAGCAAGCTGGTAAAAGAAGTACCAAATAATCATAAATCTGTAATTACAGTTAAACTGTTAAACAAGCAAGAGATAATGAACCTGATCCCACTAAATCAACATGTGTTAACAATGTAAAACACTGTTTAGAAAACAGGACTGTGTCCCAAGCAGGAAGACAAAACTTCACAGACTGAAGAGGCTACAATTCTGGAAGATGCGTTATTATTTTATCTTGCTGTGCTGAACTACTGAGAAAGAAGGCTTGGATAATATCTGAAATATTCTGAATACTGGAGGGAATCTACACTGCTAATTCTGGTCATTAGTTTTCTCCAACAATTTGAGTGAAATTGTTTGCCGTTTCAGATATCCTGGACATGTTTTTCATCTTTCCCACCAGCCATCAACAGTATATTTGAGCTGAACAACATATCATGAGTGCTCTGGTATTGCTCTAAGATTCTTACAACATCTAAAACAACAACTTATGCTTACATAACACATTTTAACAAACTAAAATGTCCCAAGGTGCTAAAATGAATTGTGACACAGATTCACAGGAGGAGGTATTAGGTCTGGTGGTCAAAAACTTGGTCAGAGACTTGGGTTTAAGAAAGATTGTAAGAGATGAGATGACGTCGAGAGGCAGAGGAGTATATGGATGGCATTGTGGTCTAGGCAATTGGGGATATTACAAATACAACAATGGATAAACATCTGAATGTTAGGAGTTCAGAAATAGAGGTCATGATTTAGAGATGCCAGTGTTGGACTGGGGGGTACAAAGTTAAAAATCATACAACACCAGGTTATAGTCCAACAGGTTTAATTGGAAGCACACTAGCTTTCAGAGTGCCGCTCCTTCATCAGGTGGTTGTGGACACAACCACCTGATGGAGCAGCACTCCGAAAGCTAGTGTGTTTCCAATTAAACCTGTTGGACTATAACCTGATGTTGTGTGATTTTTGACAGAAATAAAGGAGCACAGATATCTTAGTGGGGGTTGTGGGATCGAATGAGATTATACTTAGGAAGAGACAAGGTCATGGAAAGAGTTGAAATCAAGCATGAAAATTATAAAACCAATATATTGCTAGACTGGAAACTAATGTATCTCAACAAGTACAGAGGTGCTCGGGAAAATGGGACATGTGAATTAAGAAATGGACAGGGGAGTTTGGGCTGACCTCAAGTCGAAGAGGATGGAATCTGGGAGACAGGCCAGGAATGGGAGTTAGCATAGTCAAGTCAAGAAGTAATGAAGGCATGGTGGAATATTTCAGCAGCAGATGAGCAGAGATAGGGGCCAAACGCAGAAATGCAGAAAAAGGTGATCTGAGGAATGACATAAATACAAAATCAGAAGCTGACCTCAGCTTGAAAAATTATACCAAGATGGCAAAAGACTGGTTTGATCTCAGGCTGTTGCTTCCAGGGAGATGGATGGCCTAGAGTTAGGGGATGATGTTTGGATTGGGGGTTTGATCAAAAACAATGGCTTCAGACTTCCCGAACTTTCACGAACTTAATATGATAATTGCTCCATCAAGCTTTCTACTCACCTTCTGTTTTCCTGGCAACTGATTCCTAAGATCCCTACAAGCAACCATTGGTGAAATCACTATACTCTTGGACAGTGGATGAATCCTGACGACGTACATCAGCGCAGGTATTTTCGACATATGTTAAAGCAGCACTTGTTATTGTAGCTTGTTGCAGTTGGTATAGTTGTCCTGAGATTATCTGTTTAAAGAAACCTATATATTAGTGTCAGATGGCCTTATAACTATCATAAATAGAACTGGCAAATACTTATTGGTAGAATCATTGTGTAATTGAATGCAGGATAGTAAGTTTACAATCCATACCTTGCGCGTCCACTTACATCCCACCAATTCTCCATCTAAACAATTACATTGGACCAGAAAAGGAAGGTAGTAGAGTTCACAGCAATGTTAAGTATATGGATTACACTGATCCTCAAAACTAGTGGATTTCACATATGCTCCTATAAACTACTGAGGCTATGATATCATCTGAAGAATAGGTATTTGCAAACGATCTTCAGGTGAGACTCTCGTTTGCTTGGAAATGCATGAAAAAATAAATTAAAAACAGAAAATCCTGGAAATACTCAACAGGTCAGACAGCATCTAGAGAGAAAAAAACATTTCATATTTCAGGTCAATGACATTTCATCAGAAATAATGTTCAGAACTCGAGATCATCTGCACCCCTTCTTCTTTGCACATGTCATGTGGAATTAGCAATGAGGCACATTGTCTTCTTTATTGCGTGGGCAATTAGACTCATCTGGGTAGAGTGCGGAGAGAAACTTGGACAAGGAAGCTCACAGACCCAAGTGTTCTCCATAAACTGAAAAAGGATAAAGGATTGGTCAGATTCCACGGGACTGTGATTTTCTTTGACTGAACTTCCCCTTGTAATGTACCCATTTGATATTCAGCTTCCAAACAGGGTGGAAAGGTAAAAAGCTACTGTGTTGTCTCACATCACAGGAATAAGGGGGAGAAAAAGCAAATGAATTAGAAAACCGTTATTAGTAATATGATACAGTGTGCCAAACATAACGCAAACAGAGGGAAGACTAAATCTATGACAAATATAACATCTCTGCCAATCTATGAGAAATATACCATCTCTGCACATCTACAGCATGTTACAGTAATTGAAGGGTAAGAAGAAATATATTTCACGCATACCAGTATATCTCCAGTGGTGTTTCACAAAAGGGGGATGATTGTATGCTTACATCGCTACATATATCTATAGTCTTATATAAGGAATACTTCTACATTAGATTAAAATGAAAAATGTTCGTGCGTTGAACAAAAAAACCGTGAAAGGCAGTATTTCCAGTTTTTTAAAAAAACGGGGTTACCAGAGCTGATTGTGTGCTGAACCTATTTGACCTTTACCTGATTTGACTAGTGAAGGACATATTAGACATCTCAGCCACATGGGTGTGTGTTCAATGTAATTTTGCCCAGTGACACACCTTTGATGTTTTAACTATGACCAGTTGCATATTCAGGAGCATATAGCATTGCAATAACTCCCAAATTGGGTCCAGGGCAAGTGACTACAGTTTGAACAATGGAACTTCAACATCCAGCCTGTGAAGAAGAAAGCATCTCTCTGACTTCTCTGAGCGGAGAAGTAAAAGGAAGTTACCAGCAGATACCTACTCTGATCTTCTCTTCTTGAAAGGAAAAGGGAAAACCACCTTCAGAAACACTGAAGGATGAATCCTCAACCGGTAAATGAAAGGGTGAGAGTCGATGTGTTTGCTTCAAAAGGCAAGGGGAAGGAATTGAAGAGGGAAACATTTCACCAATGTCTGATGCCAAAACTGTGCTTCACTGACTATGATGTTTGATCCTCCCTCACCTGTTCTATTTTGTCACTTAGCTTATGTACCTGCTTTATGTGTATCAGGGATATTTTTTTAAATGGGAAAACAATTAAGTTGTAGAGAGTTCAAAGTTAGTTATTTGTGTTTCTCTTCCGACGTTGGTTAAACACAATCTACTTACAATAAATTGCTGTTCTCTTGTTTAGTGTAGAAACATGGTGGCTGATTTCTTTAAACCTGAATTCACCAGTTAGGTGAACTGGGGACTTTAGATCATTCAAGGCTTTTCACATTCAAGACAACTTTGGGACTAGTATGGCTTGATTTTTAGTGCACTACTCATTGTGAATCATGACACTTACTCTCTCTTTCCAATGTAGTAATGCCATATGACTACTTCTGAACTGGCCTTTTGTACAGTTTTAAAATTTCTTTCTTGTTTGTTAGCTTTGCCTAATTGCTCTTGACATGCTGAAAGTAAACCACCATATTGAATTATTGTAGTACTTTGTACTTCTATGGTGCTCTAGGGAAGGGAGCTTTTACTTAGCAATAGCAAAGGAGCCCATAACTGGAGAGTTGGTGAGTTGTTGCAATGTATCTTGAGTTAAGTATACACTGCTGCTACAATGCAAGGGAGTAAAAGTTGCGGGTGTTGGATGGGGTATCAATCAACCTGGCTACTTTATGCTGGATGGCAGCAACCTTTTTGAGTGTTGCTGGAATAGCATTCAAGTCAGTATTCTATCAAAAATTTTACTTGTGCTTTTATTGTGGGTGGTGAACCAGCTTTATGGAGCCACGACCACTGCCCTGCAGTAGCACCTGGTACTATTCTGGAGCACAGGTTATTGGTTAGCTGCAAGCCTTATAATCAAACGCCAATGTTTCCAGTCAAGATGGCTGCAGTCTGAGTGTGCTTGGCAGTGAGTTGCGCTTGCGTAGAAACAAGCTCTGCTTGAATGGCTGCAGTTTGAGTTCCCACTGCATCAGACATTTTCCAGCATCAGTTTGTAATACACGGGAAGTTGAGAGTCCACCCATCAGTCACAACAGCATAGCTGGATCTACAAGTATTCTCATGCAGTTTGCCACTACTTCCAATCTTGACAGGATAAGTCTTCAGCTCTGCTCTGTGCAAGGTTGATGTGGGTGTTCTGCATGCTTCCTGCACTATTATCTCTAGGCATTCTAACAGGCCTACGTATCTAACTTTTCTAATGGGTATGCTGGTCAGTCTGTGTGCCATCCTATTGATATCCTCAGCAAAATCCTACACTGTAGAATACCTAGGAGACCTTGCCTGCTTGCACGCTGGCACTGTGCCATTATTTCACATAAACCTGGCTGCTCATGTCCCATCTCATGCAATTCCTGGCTCTTAAGCTGCTTTGTAAAATACACAGTCAGTATCTGAGCTGGCATCAATCACAGAGGGTCAGCACCTGAGCTGGCATCAGACACAGAGGGTCAGCACCTAAGCTGGCATCAGTCACAGAGGGTCATAACCTGAGCTGGCATCAGTCACAGAGGGTCAGTACCTGAGCTGGCATCAGACACAGAGGGTCAGTACCTGAGATGGCATTAGAACAAGTGATGATGTTTTTATCCGTCTTCAGCTTCTTCTTCTCTAACGCTAACTGCACTTGCACCATCGCCTGATTGCTTGGATTATACTTTTTGGGGGATCAGAAAGGAGAAAGGCAAGGATAAAATTTGAAGATAGGACGGAGGGAAATTAAGAAGGACATGCTTCAAACCAACAATCCTGATGAAGCTGATCAGTGAGTGAGAAGATTGGGTATTTGGATACTATCATTTTTAAATATTTTCGCCTTGCCACTGTACATGATCTCTGTCATTGCCACAGCCATAATGTTGAGCACCATCTCTTCCTTTGGTGGAGGTGTGGACTGCCAGACCTGCCTCCACATTGCTAGTGTGCTTCTACATGTTGTCCCAGAAGGGAAAGAAAAGTGTGCTGGTGTGGTGGTTTAGCTGCCATAGTGGAATAGCTTGCAAGGTGATGAAGCTGTGAGATGTGGCTTTGAGGCTTGAAGCAGTGCTAACTGTTTGAAACTGAGGTACTGTTTTGAATACGAAGTGTGATTGGTGGTTGATAGAGCTAATGTTAGGTGAATAGAGCATTGTGTGAGACTAATGATTCAATTGGTCAAATATGATGAGTGAAGGTGATTTCACTGACCTCATTAATTCATGTGAGACCATTAAATCTGTTCTTGCCATGAATCCAAGGGTTTCATTGTTTTCATTGGAAGATAACAGCTCAGTGCCAATGTTTCCATAAAGCTTACTTGGATATCCTCCAGGGTTCAAGGACCTCTTCCCACATGTTCAGCTCCTGCTCCAAATCTGCAAGTGCTGCATCAGAGAAAGTTGGACCATGTGCTCCACAATATTGTGGAATGTTCATTGCTTTTGCAAGTCCACTTCCCAGGTGGTACAATCTGGCTTAAGGAAATTCAGATGAGCTTCTCACACACAAAGCTCATGGTGCAGATGGATAACTTATTAGCATGGATTGAAGATTGACTAGCTGGTGGAAAACAGAGCATATACATGTGTCTAACTAGAAAAAAAAATTGATGATTGGAATCTCACAGGGTCTGTACTAGGGTATCCATTTTTTAAAAAGTTGTATGATTTAGCTGAAGGGAGCAAAGATATGTCAGTTAAATTAGTAGATAATGTTTACTGTGAAAAACCATATGTAAGTTGCAGACAGATAGAGATAGGTTGAACAAGTGGGTGATAATCCGGCTAATGGTGAATAATGTGGGAAAATGTGTCATTGTTCACTTTGAAGGAAAAATTTAAAAAGTAGGTAATTAATGAAACACAAAAGGACTGTAGAATTCTGAAACACAGAAGGATTTAGGTATTCTGGTATTTGAGTCACAAAAAGCTAGTTTGTTGGTACAGGATACAATAAGGGCAGCTAATGGGTTGCTACACTTTATTAGCAGAGGAATTGAACAAAAAAAGTGTAATGTTTCAGTGTTACAGGGCATTGGGGACATCACAGTCTCCTAATTTAAGGAAGGATATAAATTAATTGGAAGTGGTTCAGAGGAGGTTTACTAGATTGATACATGAAAAGAATGGATTTTCTTACTGACAAAATCTTGGGCAAATTTGAATTGCTTCCACTGGAGTTTAAAAGAGGGAGGGGAAACTTAGTTGCCGTATATAATGCTGTTGACAAGGTGAACATGAAATGGATGTCTTCTCTTGTGGATTAGTCTTGACCAGGGACCACTGATTTAAAAGTAGGATTTTTTCAGGACAGAGATGAGGAAAAGTATCTTTACTTTGGAGGTTTTTTAACTTTGGAACTCTGCCTCAGAAGACAGTGGAAGCAGAGTCATTGACTATTTTTATGACAAGTGGATAGATTTTATTAAGTAGAGGAATCAAAGGTTGTACAGGGAAACTTGGGATCTAAACCACAAACAGATCAGCTGTGATTATATTGCATGACAGAGCAGGGTTCGAGGGGCTGAATGGTGTACCCCGAGTCTTGTTTTGCATTCAACATTCTGGTTGTATACAGCCAAGGGAAGCTCTCGGACTAGTTGAATTATCGCTGGATTGTTAATCCAGAAACCCAGGTAATGTTCTGGGGACCGGGATTCAAATCCTGCCATGGCAGATGGTGAAATTTGAATTCCACAAAATTTGAGAGTCTAATGATGACCATAACACCATTGCTGATTGTCAGGAAAATCTCATCTGGTCCGCCAATGCCCTTTAGTGATGGAAACTATCATCCCTACCTGAGTTGGACTAGATGAGACTTCAGAAAGATGAAAGTGAGGACTGCAGATGCTGGAGATCAGAGTTTAAAAATGTGTTGCTGGAAAAGCACAGCAGGTCAGGCAGCATCAAAGGAGTAGGAGAATTGACGTTTCGGGCATAAGCTCTTCTTCCTGAAGAAGGGCTTATGCCGGAAACATCGATTCTCCTACGCCTTTGATGCTGCCTGACCTGCTGCGCTTTTCCAGCAACACATTTTTAAGTACGTGAGACTTCAGACTCACAGCAATGTGGTTGACTCTTAACTGCCCTCTGGGATGGGCAATAAAGGTTGGCCTAGCCAGCGACACCATCATCCCATGAAAATATTTTTTAAAAGAGCCAAACAGCAGTGACTTGTTCCTCGGGCTGCATACAGAAATCAGTTAAATGAGCAGCTGGTGTGAAGATTAAATGTTGCTTACATCACGAGGAAAAAATATAATGATTAATCTCTCAGTTGTGATTCCCCCAATCCTCTGCCATCCATTTATGGAGGCTGCCGAATTTTGTTCCATAATTCTCACAGGTTCCATAAGCTGATAAAGCATTACTGGAAAGTTAATCGTTTTAAGGAGCTCCCTCCCACAATGCAATTTGGAACAAATAATGTTCAATTCACTATCGAACAACATAAATAAAAGAAGAAATAATCACTTGCTAAATTAATAAAGTCAATCTATTCACAGTTTATTGGGTAAGGTTACAAATATAGCACCTATGTATAACTTTTTCTTGATTTAGGTAGATCTGTTTAAATATGCATACAGCTATGAATATGTTAAAAAAGCAGTTTGCTTTCAAACAACTCCCACATTAGCCCTAAATGATGTGAATTTCATGCTGTGAAAGTTAAGCAATTTACAGAGATGCTGATACACATTAAAGGCTCTTTCTCTATATTTTCCCACAAACTCACTTCTTTATCACTTCAATGTTGCTACTTTCCCATTACTTTTATCATGTACCAAATAATCTAATTTATGACAAGGTTTGCCTTTGCTGGTCAGATTTCTAATATAGGAAAAGAGGAGGCCATTTGACTTTTCAAGTCTGCTCCACCAATTAATGAAACCACAGCGGATTTTCAATCTCAGTTCCATCTCTCCGTTGCATCTTTGTATCTGAAGTGTAGTGGAGAAAGGATGCATAAAATCAATTAATTTTAGATCAAAACAGATACATGCATGTGTTCTAAATGCTTCTGTGTTTAAGTCAGTGTGGGTAGATACACTATGTATCGTTGAAAAGACATGCATGGTCAAGGATTTTATTTCCTGTAAAAGCTTTTTTAACTGTCATTGGATAAGAGAACAGAATTGTTGTCAATGTGAACTGGTTTTGGGGAGGAGGTGTGAATAATCTGGGTCCTTCATTCAGAGTGCTGACTAATGTCCTGGTTGCACTAGAATTTATGCAATCATGCAAGGAACGATTATTACAAGTGACTTCTCGACACTCATTGTCAGTTAGGCATTTTCTGTTGCATCTTTATTCAGAGAATAAGTAAGAAAGAAAGCAGGAGAAACTTGATCTGGATAAGTGACTGAGGACAGCAAATTAAAAATGAAATTCCTTTTTGTGTCATTTTCATTCCAGTTTATTTTTGCCAACAGAATCCTGGAAATGTGAATATTCCAACAACATTGCAAACAGAGATAGTTTCAGTCCAATGCTCAAATCCTCTTAATACATACATATATCAATAATTCTTTCTGCCAGTGTTAGTAACATACTAATACTGCAGCTCAAGAGGTCAATTGACTTATAAATTACTTCTCAAGCCATCAACATCCATTTTGTACAATGACAGTTAATGAGTCTCACACAAAATGCTAACTGTACATTTTAGATTTTACCAAAACTGGTTTTCTTCATACTTGAATGCAATATCATTAGTATCATTAGTTCAGTCAGAAATTGATGAGATCAGGGTCCATGGGTGCAAGATGCCAGTTGAGGCTGAGCAAGAATAGGCCGGAGGTTCTGCCAGTAGGTGTCAGGTACACTGAAATAACCCCAAACATGCAGTGAAGGGGACAAAGTAAGGTTGGAAATTCCAACTTTAAAGAGTTCTGTTTGGTTGAACAGCCAAAGGACCTCTCAGATGTGGCACTTAATGGCTTGAGTTAAAAGGAGGAAAAAGACAAGCTTCTGGTGTTTGTTTTAGGCAGATCTGGACTTCCTGCTGTTGGTACGAATACGGAAAATGAATATTGCAATTATTGGAAATCCAAGAAAGAGACAAAGCATGTGCTACGTGCAAGTTCCTAGCTAGAACTATGGCTTCCACATTCGTAAAGGCCATCTTTCCTTATTAGAACAATAATGGACTCACTAGTTTACCAGAGTGAAGTGAAGACGAAGGGATGGAAACATAGTAGATCATTCAGCCCTTTAAGCTTAGTTCTGCATTCAAGATCATAGCTCATCTACCATAACACCTTTATTCTACTCTATCCCCATATCCCTTGATGTCGTCAGCACCTAGCAATCTAATGACCTTTGTCTTTAATATATTCAAGTTCTGCCCCTTATTGAGACATTGTCCCCAGGTTTTAGATATGTCTCAGTCAGAGGAAACATCTTTTCCAATAAAAGAGTTTCAATGATCCATGAGTATTCCTCAAGGTCGGTAGTTAAACATTGCTCTTTTAGATTTTATACGTGATCACTGACAGAAGAGTTCTGCTTCAGTGGCTTGTACCTATAACCTGCACTGATTCTTAGTGACACATGGAAGAATGCTGCATGGTCAGAGATTAACATTTTTCAGGTTACATATTAAACTGAAGCCCTAATGGTCCTCACAAGTAGACACAAAGAAGTCCCATAAAGCGATTTGAAGAATAGCAATGCAGATCTACTGGTGCCTTATCCAACAACATATACATCATGACCAACATCAGTTAAATACATTGCCGAGCCATTTATGTAACATTGTCATGGCAAATCCCCTGCATCAGCACAATGGCTACACAATGTATGTAATTGATTGGGTTTGAGACATTTTGGGGTATCCAGATTCACAAAAAATAAATAATTTCTGGTTTCCCATCACACACCGTACCACCACATACCTTATCTTGAAAATAAAGACACTTGGAATTTGTATGATTATGTCATTTGGAAATGCTTGCGATAACCAGCAAGCTAGCTCCTGGTTCCCTTATATCCATTGTTATCATCCATTTTACCTGAAGGCTGCTGAAAATAACACCAGCCAATTATCACTCAATTGTCATTGTGAAGGCAACACACTGTGCAAAAAAAAGGTCACATCCATGTAGGAAGATGTGCCCACATCTGGCATTTGCCACAAGAAGGGAAGGAAGCAAAGGCCAGAACTGGCTCCTACTCTGGCCTGGAAATAAAAGGTAGGTATAAGAGTTTCGTTGCCTTCAAAGTGTTTCATTTATTTAACGTTGAACTTTTTTTCAATCTCTCCAGTGTGACAAAATAAAACTAATTGTGCTGGCCTTTTCTCTTCAATACATACAAGCTCTAACAGAACAAGATATTATTCTTGACATTCAAGACTGTCGTCTCTCCACATCAAATAAAATGCTCACCCATCGCCTCACTCACCCTCGCCTTTCTACACAGCAGCCAAACGTCGTATATGTGAAACAGTGAAGGACAGATACGTGGTGAAACACAGAGCATAAGGAAACAAGAAGATTTAGATGGCAGGTGGACTGTAATGAACTAGAGTGAGTTTGTTAACAGGTCTGCCTCTGGCCAAAAAGTAGTGGAATGATGATCCAAAGAGAAGGATATTTGCATTGTCACCGAAAGACCTATGGGCACTTTTCGACATCCATTATCTTTTTTTTACTGATTATAAAATATATAGCATGATACCTCAATTTGTCTATGGGGCCTCTGGCCTAGTAAAGTCACTCACCCCCATTCACACCCACTAACCCCACTCTACCTGATCTTCAATGATTTGCATTGCTTTATCGTCACCCTCCCTTACACATATGGTGAACTTCCTGCAGCATCAGTAGCCTTGAGAAGAGGTATTATGAGCCAAAGAAGTATCAGCTACCCTGATCATCCAGCAACAATCACTGATATCGAAATTCAGATTGGACTCAATAACTGTGAAAGGGACATTTCAGCTTCCAGCATGTTGTAAATTTATTTGCAAAAATCTGTTCCTGTCACTACAAATGAGCTACAAATTTTGGATATGGAAGCCTTTGCTATGCCATAAATATGAAAGTACACAATGTCACACACTACAATCCTTGAAACCCAAGAATTTAAGGAAAAAAATGTGATGGCTCATTCAGACATTTATATTGGAGCATTTACAAATTACACAAACTCAGCTGCTCTGGCAAACGGGACATTGATGACTTCACATACAGAAAAAGACACAGCTAACTGGTTTACGAGAAAAGTCTTCTGTGTCTATTAGGAATCTGCTGCTAGCGTAAATTCTCCGAGCTCTGGTCACTTTCTGTGCCATTATGACAGACGTCTGTGCTGTAGGCTTTTGGCAAGAGCAAAAATCACAGATCATCCAAAGTTTCATGACTAAAGTACCATACCCCAGAAACAGAGAGCCTCAGCAGATCTTTGGCTCCTGGCAGTGCTGGAATGATCTGCCTATCCTTTGCAGCTACCATATCAATCTGACTTCTCTTACAGCGTCCAGTGGCTCTGCCTCCACCAGGTTATAAATCATGTGAAGTGGTACTTTTTAACAAAAAAAATCCATTGTGCAGCCTTCAGATCTCAGCTCAGTAACTATGTACAAATTGAATGATTTCCAAGGACAAAATTCAGAACCAAAGGAAGACTCCCTCAATTGGCCAGTGTAAAAACATTTATAATACTTGCAAGGAGTCCTAAAACATAGCCACAATTCTCAGCAAGCATTCTGTGAACAACAGCTATTCAAACTACTTCTCAATTCTCCCAGTGGTGTTGTGAGAATGAGTGGCCTTGACATAAGGCCACAGTTGGCCAAGTGCATTCTCATGGAGACCGAGTAAAATTAGAATTAGTACAAATCAGGGCAAATCTCTCTGCTGGTTCGAGTTATATCTGGCACAAAAGAATTCAGTTCCTTTAGTTCAGCATCAGAGAGCTAGTCCAAGTTCTTGTGGTGGGATACCAGAATGACCCAAGGAGCTCCCATAAGAAAAGTCAAAGGGATTAAATGGTAAATACCTCATGGCTGAGATAACATCTAAAACCAAATGAGATATTTGAAACAGAATGAGCATTGCAGTAACAACACTTAACTACATGGGTTGAGAGTGTGGTGCTGGAAAACCACAGCAGTTCAGGCAGCATTCAAGGAGCAGGAGAATCGACGTTTTAAGCAAAAGCCCTTCATCAGGAATGGTGAAGCCTGATGAAGGGCTTTTGTCCAAAACATCGACTCTCCTGCTCCTCAGATGCTGCCTAACCTGCTGTGTTTTTCCAGCACCACACTCTCGACTCTGATCTCTAGCATCTGCAGTCCACACTTTCTCATAACTACATGAGTGTCTGAGGAGCACACTGTAGCCCTAACCAATTTAAGCTGCTTCCCTGCTGTCCTTCCCTATGGTCAGATTTGGAGCTTTATATTGATTGTTTCATACTGTTCACTCCTATTCACATCATTTTCATGAATAGAACAAAAGAAAAACATGGACAAGCTCCACTTTGTGAATATCCCCTTGTTTGAGTCAGGCAATTCGCCAGAGCAAGAGGCATATTTTCACCAATTTACAGATCAAGAGGCAGACAATCAAATGCTACAGCAGGTTTCTAAAAGGTTTTGCGACAGCTAAGAGGGGCAATGTAGATTTATTTTGTCACTTTGGTGGATGAAAGAAAAGACATTGTGCGAATAGCTGGGGGCCACAACAATGCTCTCTATTTCGACACAGGTGAGGTTGACAATCAAGTTCAAAAAACTAACAAGGTTCTCTTCACCCTGAATGGCCAATGGAGGGCACAAAAATTCAAATTTCCTGTTTTCACACGAGGAGTATGTTCAAAAGAGAAAAAAAAAGGTCTTTTTCCAATCTGTCACAATTGATTATCTGTTACAGTGGAGAGAAATAGGTATATTCAAGAATATGTAAGGCAAAAGGAATAATTCCCAAATGACATCATGCTGTCGTCAATAAAACTGATTAAACTGTTCTTCATTTTTTAGATTTTAAAAATGCAGTACAATGTGCAATATAAAATGGTAGAAAATAAAATAAACATTTCGGCAAGAATCCAAATTTTATAGTGAGGCAAAACTTCTGCAAATAATTCAAGAACACAGGATTATCTGGAAATGAATGAATCATGGTGACTGCAAGGAAATTTGTGTTAGCAGTGACATATTGATGTGGAACCACATTTTATTTAATTCATTTGTGGAATGTGGGTGTTGCTGGCTGGCCAGCATTTATTACCTATTCCTAGTTCCCCTTGAGAAGGTGGTAGTGAGCTGCCTTCTTGAATCACTGCAGTCCACCTGCTGTGGGTTGATCCACAATGCCCTTAGAGAGGGAGTTCCAGGATTTTCACTCAGCAACTGTGAAGGAACGGTGATATATTGCCAAGTCAGGATGGTGAGTGCCTTGGAAGTGAACTTGAAGGTGATCGGACTGCTATGCATCTGCTGCCCTTGTCCTTCTAAATGGAACTGGCTGTGGATTTGGAAGATGACTAAGGATATTTGGGGAATTTTTGTATTCCATGATGTGGATAGTACACACTGCCATTACTGAGCATTGGTCGAAGAGGGAGCGGATGCTTGTAAAGGTGGTGCCAATCAAGTGGGCTGCATTGTCCTGGATGGTACCAAGTTTCTTGAGTGTTATTGGAGTTGCACCCATCCAGGCAAGTGGGAAGTATTTCATAACACTCCTAACTTGTGCCTTGTAGAAGGTGGACCAGTACTGGAGAGTCAGGAGGTGAATTACTCGCTGCAATGTTCCTAGCCTCTGACCAGCTCTTGTAGACACCGTGTTTATATAACAAATGCAATTGAGTTTCTGGTCAAGGGTAACTCCCGGGATATTGATGGCAGGGGATTCAGTGATGGCGATATTATTGAATGTCATGGGGTGATGGTTAGATTGTCTCTCATTGGTGATGGTCATAGCCTGGCATTAGTGAATGTCATTTGCCACTTGTCAGCCCAAACCTGAATATTCGGAGAAAGTGAAGACCGCAGATGCTGGAGTTCAGAGTTGAGAGGGTGTTGCTGGAAAAGCACAGCAGATCAGGCAGCATCTGAGGAGCAGGAGGATCGATGTTTCGGCATAAGCCCTTCATCCTGCCCCTTGAATACTGCCAAACTTAAGTATTGTCTAGATCATGTTGCATTTGCACATGGACTGCTTCAGTATGTGAAGAGTTGCAAATGATGATGAACATTGGTGCAACCACTGCCAAACTTTCCGACTTCTGACCTTATGTTGGAAGGAAGGTCATTGATGAAGCAGCTGAAGATGGTTTGGCCTACTCTGAGGAACTCCTGTAGAGATGTCAGGAACTGAGATGACCGACCTCCAGCAATCATGACCATTATCCTATGTGTCAAGTATGACTCTAGCCACCAGACAATTTGCCATTGATACCCATTGATTACAGTTTTCCTCAGATTTCTTGATGCCACACTTGGTCGAATGCAACCTTGATGTCAAGGGCTGTCACTCTCACCTTACCTCTGGAACTCAGCTCTTTTGTCCATGTTTGAACCAAGGTTGAAATGAGGTCAGGGGCTGAGTTGGCGTGGTCTAACCCAAACTGGGTGTCACTGAGCAAGTTATTGCTGAGCAGGTGCTGCTTGAAAGCACCGTTGATGACATCTTCCATCACTTTCCTGATAATGGAGTGGTTATTATTCTAACACGACATGTTATGAATACCATGGTCTTTAAAACTTTACATTTTTCCTGTCTATGATGATGGTCCTGCTTTTCCAGTAATGACCCATCAACCTTATGGTATATGATGGATATTCCAGTTCATGAGGCTATGGGTTGTCATGGAATACAATTCTGTGGCTACTGATGACCTAATGTACTTGAGGCCTCATTCATGATGAAGGGCTTTTGCCCGAAACATCGATTTTCCTGCTCCTCTGATGCTTGCCTGACTTGCTGTGCTTTTCCAGCACCACTCTAATCTTGACTCTGATCGCCAGCATCTGCAGTCGTCACTTTCGCATAATGTACTGCATTGACAGCCAGTGTTACGCAGTTCTGATTTTAGCCCATTCAGCTCTGTGGCAGTGTCAAACAACACAATGGCAATCATTCTCAGTGTGAGAATACGAGTTGCTATCCACACCAACTCTACACTGATACAAAAGCAGAAATTACTGGAAAAAATCAGCAGATCTGGCAGCATCTAAGGAGAGAAAGCAGAGTTCATGTTTCGCGTCCAGTGACCCTTCTTCAGAGTTGAACTCTATGCTGATCATTACTACCAATATTGCCAGACAGATGGAAAGACAAGTTCTTTAGTGAGGACCTGATCAACTGGGTTTCCCCATCATATTATTTTTTCACCACTTAACTCAGGCTCAGAATTGCACTTGTATATCCTTGCAGTTAAATACCCTGGTTAACATGGTGGAATTTGTATTCATGTCCTCCATTCATTGGTTCATGCCTCTGGATTGCTTATCTTGTGATGCTACAACTGTGCTGCTTCAATCACCAATATGTATTTTGTGGCGAACCCTGTGTGGTCTTTAACAATGTCCTTGTATTTGGGAAATTCAGTGATACAAACAATTGTTTTAATCTACCATGTTGATTTAGTTCTCCACTCAAAATATCATGGCGCTATTTAATTCAATGTAAAGGAAAATACCAGCATTCCACTTCCAAATGTACACTTCCTAATCCCATTCATTCATCTCTTCCTTCAGCTCAATTTAGAGATTCAAAATTGGCAATTAGGCAATTATCCATAGCCTATGAAAGACTTTAGGCATCTCTTTCCCATGGAGATAAACAATTGGTATTGTCTATTGAGGGGCACCACTCAAAATCAAACATTGAACAAAGGGGGCGGCACTGTGGCACAGTGGTTAGCACTGCTGCCTCACAGTGCCAGAGACCCTGGTTCAATTCCCGCCTCGGGCAACTGTCGGTGTGGAGTTTGCACATTCTCCCCGTGTCTGCGTGGATTTCCTCGGGGTGCTCCGGTTTCCTCCCGCAGTCAGAAAGATGTGCAGGTTAGGTGAATTGGCCATGCTAAATTGCCTGTAGTGTTAGGTGAAGGGATAAATATAAGGGAATGGGTCTGGGTGGGTTGCTCTTCGGAGGGTCGGTGTGGACTTGTAAGTAATCTAATCTAATCTAAAAAGTGGGAAGATAGATCTCCAATATGGCAATCAAAGAGAAAGCTGTAAGCTGTGATATTCAACAATGTCATGACCCTTTATCATTCATTCTCTACAGATGAACTAAATACACAGGTCATTTACATTAAGAAATGCATGGCACTCTCTTATAAACTTGACATTTAAGTAAACCAAATCTGAGATGCTAGCTGGAAATTACAGCCTGGTATGTTTCAAATGAGATTCAATGTTTATCATGGAACCATAGAGAACAGAAGACGTCCTTCATCCCATTGAGTTTGTATCGTGAAAAATTCACTAAATCTACCCTCGTCACACTTTCTGGCACTAGGTCAATTGCCTCGAAATGTTATGACACTTCAAGTGTATATCCAAGCACATTTCACAGTTTGTGAGATTACTTATCTCAACTACACCTCTTAGGCAGTGCATTCCAGACCCACAACACCCTCAGGTGAAAACTGTTTTCCTCAAGTCCCCTCCAAACCTCTAGCCTTTCAATTAAAAACATGCGTCCTTTTTACTGACCCTTCATCTAAAGAGAACAACAGCTTGCTAGGCACCCTGTCCATGCCTCTCAATCTTACACTCCTGCAAAAAGACCCCCTCAACTTTCTCTGCTGTAAAGAAAACAAGCCAAGCATGTTGCAGCTGTACAGAACTTGCATGAGGCCTCATTTGGAATATTGTGTACAGTTTTGGGTCATCACACGACCAGAAGGATGTGGAGGCTTTGTAGAGGGTACAGAAAATGTTCACCAGGACATTGCCTGGTTTGGAGGGTCTTAGCTGTGAGGAGAGATTGGACTTGATGACTTCACCTGACAAAGGGGCAGTGCTCCAAAAGCTTGTGATTTCAAATAAAACAGTTGGACAACAACCTGGCATCATATGAATTCTGACTCTTGTTTTATTCACTTGAACAAAAGAAGCTGAGGGGCGACCTGACAGAAGTTTACAACATTATGAAAGGCGTGGACAGAATGGATAGTCAAAGCTTTTTCCAGGATTGAAACATCAAAATCTCGAAACATAAGTTTGATGTAAAAGGGACAAAATTCAAAGGAGATGTGAGGGGTAAGTGTTTTTTTTACACAGAGGCTGGTAAGTGCCTGGAATACACTGTCAGAGGAGGTGGTAGAAGAGATACAATGGGAAGGTTTAACAGGCATCTTAACAGATACATGTATAGACAGGAAATTGAAGGATATGGACTGCCGAGAGGCAAAATTTTCAGTTTAGAAAGGAGTCATATGCCAGCACAATCTTGGTGGATGGAAGGGCCTGTTCCTGTGCTGTACAGTTCTTTGTTCTTATCCAGCTTCTCTTTGTAGCTAAGATGCTCCATCCCTGATAACATCCTGGTGAATTTTCTCCATACCCTCTCCGGTTTAATCACATCCTTCCT
This sequence comes from Chiloscyllium punctatum, assembly GCF_047496795.1. Taxonomy (NCBI): domain Eukaryota; kingdom Metazoa; phylum Chordata; class Chondrichthyes; order Orectolobiformes; family Hemiscylliidae; genus Chiloscyllium; species Chiloscyllium punctatum. Next base: position 74,830,984 of record NC_092760.1, read on the forward strand.
GCAGCGCGGAGACCAGAACTGCACACAGTACTCCAGCTGTGGTTTGACCATAACTGTACAGTTCCAACATGACTTCTCTGCTCTTAGATCCTAATCTATGCTTCAACTAATAAAGGTAAGAGACCTCTATGCCTTCTTAACTATCCAAATAACCTGCCCTTTCACCTTCAGGGATTTGTGTACAAGTACCCCAAGATCACTCTGTTCCTCTAAGCTTTTTAGTGTCCTACCATTCATTGAGCATTCCATTGTCTTGTTACTTCTTTCAAAGTGCATTACCTCACATTATCAGGGTTAAATTCCTTCTGTCACCGATCTTCCCATTTGACCAATCTGTTTATTATCTTCAGCCCAACACCATTTCCTCACTAAACAAAGAACTGTGGATGCTGGAAATCAGAAACAAAAAGGAAATTGCTGGAAAAATGCCACAGGTTTTTCAGCATCTGTGGGAAGAAGAAAAAGTTAACATTTCAGATCCAATGACTGTTTTTTTCAGAACTAATTGTAGTTGAGAAAAGGTTGGTAGTTATGCAGAAGATGAGGTTGGGAAGGTGAGAGGAGTAAATGTGAGGTGGAGGTAGAGCCTAAGGAAAGAGAAGCACAGCTGGACAAAGGACTGGGTCAAGGTCAGCCTGGAAGAATGAAGAGTTGCTAATGGAGATTATTAGAAGCTAACAATGGGTTGTGTGTAGTTGCAGCCCATGTGACGACCAGGCCTGGTGTGTGGGGTTAGGGTAAGGACATGGGAGAAGGTACTCAAGTCTAAAACTGTTGAACTCAATAGTGAGTCCAGAAGATTGCAGAGTTCCCAAACAGAAGATGAGGTGCTAAAGTTCTGAAATGTTAACATTGTTTTCTCTTCATAGATGCTGTCAGACCTGCTGAGTTTCTCCAACAATTTTGGTTATTGTTACTGATTCCTGACTACTGATGCTAATTTATTCCCCAATTACTATCGCAGGCTGTGCTAGATTGTTTACACCCAGTAAGTCCTGACAGAACTGAGCTGAGTGCCCAATGCCACATTTGCAGCATTGCTACTTTCACCTCTACCATCATTTACCTTGCTGCTCCATCCCTGATGAAACTGTCATATCTAAATTCGCATCGTACAAAATGAATCCCATGTTGGCCTTGTTGGTATTTTACTCTCCTTAATGTTCACTTATTCTACGCCATGGTTTGCATCATATCTCACTCATCCATGGCCTTGTTGACAGTGACTCACAATGGCACCAGAATGGTCAAGAAAGCTTAGTTCGTAACGGATCAAGGATGTTCTATTTTCTCTCTTTCAACTCACTGCAAGGTGATTGTTTTGCTGGAACAAGCCATGGATGAAGATAATAACAGATTCAATAACCATTTTGTGTTATAGTCAAGATACACTGTGCTGATAGAATGTTTTTGCATTCAAAATCCTAAAGTTTGAGTGAATGGAGCGTGTACTAGATTTCAAATCAGTCCGTGTCAGTCACAGGCCTGGTGGAACTCTCACCTCTGAATCAGAAGACTTTGTGTTCAAAGCCAAGATTTGAAAATGTCACCTAGGCTGACACATCAATGCCACGGGCATGCTGCAATATTAGAGGTGCCATTTTCCAAGTGAGATATTCAATCTTGGATGAATGTAAATGATCCCATGGCACCATTTGAAGAAGAGGAAGCATGTTCTTGGAATGTGCCAATACTTATTTTTCATGACTATTTGTGGGACCTTAAAGAGTGCAAATTAACTGCTTCCTTTGGTTAGCCAGTACCAAAATGTGAAGTCCTGAATGTGAAAAATGTAACTTAAATGCATTTATTTTTATTGTACCAAATGAGGTTACACTACAGTTCAATGTGCGATTGCCACAGTATCATGTTTGGGTGAGCAATGGTATCTGATAATGGGCACAAATTAATTGAGTAGGACAGAGAGCCTGGATAGTGATGGGGGTGGGGTATGGGGTGGGTCAAGGTACTCTGCCCTGCTTTCCTCTGGTAACTTTTTTGTTGCCTGTCTGATCTTTAAACTCCATTTATCAAACATTGCACCATTCCTGCACCATTTCTTGACACAGAAAATCTTCAATATAAACGATATGAACATATATTTTGAACAGAGGCTTGAAAGGGAATTTTTTTCCACTGATGTTTTAATATTTAGTAAGACTTCCGAACAAAATAGGCAAGCACAGAATTTGAACTGAATGTAATCGGTTAAATTCATCAAGCTTAAGCATTCTGAATGTCTTATCCGTTGTACAGTAAAGCAGTAGACAAACTGAAACAATCAACACTTTGCCAATTTAATCGGTTTTTGGAGAAAATTCTTTTCATGGAACACATGCAAGATTACATGGGTGTTTTATTGTTTTGCTCCTGGGTCGTGCTACCATGCCAGCAGACAAAGGGTAGCACAGGGTAGGTTCTGCAAAAGCAAGGCAGGTAATGAAAAGCCTGAACAGTGTGACTAATGCTGCTGAACCTGAGTGAAAACCTTTGGCAGGTCCTATGCACATTAATGAGCTCACTAGGATAAGCAGAATATTTAGATAATGGACAGTGGAAATGGATGCTCACACAACAGAGGATGAAATTCTGAAGGAACCAGATGAGGCATGACAATAGTGATTAATTTAGGGTTACTATCCAAAAGGTATGTGTTTAGAAAATTATGCAGTGCTGTATCCACTGCCCATACTGTCCCATCTGGAGGCACATTAAGGTAAATTATTAAGACTGTTTGCTTGGAATTAGATTTTGCGATGTTGGATCGGATAGGCACAACATAGAAACATGCATTTATGTAATGCTTTTAATGTAGGAAAACATCCCAAGGCACTTCATATCAACATAAACAGACATGAATCAGAGCTAAAGGAAGCAATAACAGGAGGGATAAGCAAGAGCTTGGTCAGAGATGTGTTTTAAGAATGGTATCAAAGCAAATGAATTAGGTAGAGAATCAGTGATGTTTATGTGGGACATTTCAGATCAAAACACCCAAATGTTATTAATGGACATGGGGAATTGTACAAAAGGCTTGACTCAGAAGAACATAGATTGCTGGGAAGGAATGGTGGAGCAGACATTGGGTGTGGAGAGATTGTTATCCAATAGGAAAGGGCATAAATCTATTTAAAAAGGGAGAAATACATAGGTAAGAATGTTAAATTAGAGGCTCTGTAATGTCTGTGAGGCAATGTATTAACAGGAGTTGATTAACTTGATACAAGATTACATAAGAGATGCAGAGTTCTGCATGAACTAACATTTATAAAATGTGCTGTTTAGAAACTGGAGAAGAGCCTTTTGGAATGGTCAAGTTGGAGCTGACAAAGACATGAATGAGAGCTTCAGTGACCGATAAGTGAAACAGATAAACATTGTTAGGAAGACAGAAATGGGCAGTCTTGGTAATGAAAGTGATATGGGGTCAAGCATGGAGATTACAACAAATTTGGTTCAACTTGGGCCAATGGCTAGCAGGAAGGTGGTACTACGATACAGAGTTTGAACCTTTTGTCTTTCCAGTGTTTTAGCAAAAGGGAGCACGACTTGCTCAGGATAGGAATACAGTGGAGCAGGTTATCAACACAGAGGTGGTGGAGCCTTGAGGCAGGTTTTGGAGAAGGGAAAAAAAGCAAAGAACCATGGAAGCTGGAAATCTGAGACAAAAACAGAAATTGCTGAAGAAACTCAGCAGGTCTGGCAGCACCTGTCAGAAGAAAACAGAGTGGTGGAGAAGAGCTGATTGTCTCAAATTGACATCCTTGATAACTTGATCACTCTTGTTTGAATGTTGTACTGGGTGTACAGACAATTTATAGACTATTACCTCACGCCCAACTAAGAAAAGGCTGTGCTTAACACGATTAGAAGATCAGTTTAAAGTTACTGAGAGACTCCAGTGACTAAGAGTCTCAAAATATTCAAGTTCACCTTTATAAAGTTTCAAAATGTCTGTCTCCTGCCACATGATGACTGTTGGAAGAAAGATAAGTGAAGAAGAGTGAGATTCAAAATCAAATGTGAATCACTTTAGGACATGCTAGGTGCACTCTATATGAAAATGCTAAAACAAACACAGAGAATGCTGAATAAACTCAGCTCAGGAGTTCTGAAGGAGAGTCATCCCAGACTCAAAAGGTTAATCGATGCTGCCAGACCTGCTGAGTTTCACCAACATTCTATTGGTTTCAGAATTCCAGCATTTACAGAATTTTGTTTTTTTTACAAAAAATGTTAACCTGTTCTGAAGAGGATTTTTAAAAAACAAAAGTGGTTCTCTTGATTTATCACTTATTAAATTTCCAAGCTTGGCGAAATGCCCTTGTTTGTTTAATAGTTGCAAATTTGGAGTTGCTCAGTCAAGACACAAGAGCAGTTCACTGGCTTGAGAAATTAAGTCTAAGGTATGAGAAGGGAAGGAATTAAGGAGCCATTCAAAATGGAATAAAAAGAGAAAAATATTTACAAATAAATATATAAAAAATATAAAGTTGCAGATTTTGTGTGTTTATTTAGTTAGAGTATCATAGATTATGGGAAGAACGCTCACTTTTCTGAAGCACTATATTTGCTACCCGTTGTCATAATTACTCATGTACAAAAACAAAAAATGACTCATTGCATTTTCAATGTGACAGAAACTGCCATCAGAATAGAACTTTTCAAATGATTTATATGGGGTATGCAGTGGTACATAATACACTCTTGCAAGCGGTTGATATCAAATTCTGTTCCCTCTATCCTCCTCCCCTCTTGCAACATTGACAGAATCAGTCTTTGTGTCACAATTCTGTGTGGGAGACAGATCCGAAAAGGATTGAAAAATGAGACAACTTACTCCTGCTGGTATTTAATTACAGACTACAAAGTATGAATTTTTAAAATTTTCTATGTTGTCACTCTTCCTGCTCGATTCTTTTTTGTATTCTTGATCATTCAATGGCTTTTTGCCTACTCACATCCTCCTCTATCCAGAAGGCAGGGATGAAAATAGCACAACGTGTGTAATAACTGCTGTCAGTGTCGCTTGTTTGTGAGTCAGCAGAGGTGTGATTGGAGTAGGAGGCAAAATAGATAATTTTTATTTGTCCCTCAGACCCCTTACAGAAGGAATGTACGTTGTGACAAGATATCAAGGTGCTTTGAAAAAAATAATGATTCGGAGATGCCGGTGTTGGACTGGGGTGTATAAAGTTAAAAATCACACAACACCAGGTTATAGTCCAACAGGTTTAATTGGAAGCACACTAGCTTTCGGAGTGACGCTCCTTCATCAGGTGATTGTGGAGGGCTTGATCGTAACACAGAATTTATAGCAAAAATTTGCAATGTGATGTAACTGAAATTATACATTGAAAAATTGATTGTCTGTTAAGCCTTTCATCTGTTAGAATACAGTGATAGTTTCACTTCTTTCATGTGTAAATCACAAAACCCTTTTTTAAAAAGTTGCATTCTCGGGTTAGCTGTTAACAATGGTGATAGCTAGACAATGTATTGAAGGTGTTAGCCCCCTGTGTTCTCTGTCTATGACCTGATGCTTAGATTGATTCTAATCTAAAAAGTGAGATAACAGAGTTTTACATAAATTCATGCAGTTTTTGAGCTCAGAGTTCTACATGAATGTATGCAGTTTTTGAGCAAAGTGCAATGTAACTCTGCAAGTACAAATACACCCCACAAAATATATGTGTGCATGTGGGGCTTTGTCTGTCTGTGTGTGTGTCTGTCTGTCTGGGGTGGGGGTTGAGAGTGTGAGAAAGTGTGTGTGTATGTAGTGAATGCAGAGTGTCTTAAGTCTGTGAGGGGGTGCATGTGTGAGTGTGGGAGTGTGTGTGTCTATAAGAGTGTGTGTGGGTGTCTGTGTGCGCGTCTGTGTTCGTGTGTATGTGAGAGTATGTGTGTGTAGGAATATCTGTATGTGTGTGTAGTGTAATGGTGATCACCTGTAATGTGATGTGAACCCAAGGTCCCGGTTGAGGCCCTCCTTATGGGTACCGAACTTAGCTATCAGCCTCTGCTCGGGAACCCTCCTGTCTGTTGATTGTTGTGCGGTGCCCATTCATCCGTTGTCGTAGCCTTTGCTCGGTTTCCCCAACGTACCATGCCTCCGGGCATCCTTGTCTGCAACGTATAAGATAGACAACGTAGGCTGAGTCACATGAGTACCTGCCATGTGCAAGGTGGGAGGTGTTCCCCTCCCAGTTGGGGAACACTTCAGTGGTCCAGGACATTCAGCCTCGGACCTTCGGGTGACCATCCTCCAAGGTGGACTTCGGGACAGGCAGCAGAGGAAAGTGGCCGAGCAAAGGCTGATAGCTAAGTTCAGTACCCATAGGGAGGGCCTCAACATTTTAAGGTGGCAATGTATTCATGTGGAATTAAAACTACTAAAGGCCTAGTAAACTGGTTTGCAGCATTTTTATCTCTTTGCAATAGTCCATTGCATTGAGAGCATCAGGTGTAATTGTGAACAAAGGGCTATTAAAAATAAAAAACAGAAAGTGCTGATGAAACTCAATGAGTCTGGCAGCTTTTAAGGACAGAGAAACAGTTAATCCCCATTGTTCAGAGCTTAACTTAAACCTGGAGTTAGACCAGTCAGGAGTGAAACTAAAAAGTATTTTGTCTCTTAAATGGTAACCTAGACCGATATCCCCATTAATTTTGATTTACCTGTGCAGAATACTAAGTTAAAAATCAGTGTCTTCGGACTTATACGGAGTCCTGACTTCTATCTGAGGCCCCGTGTCTGGTCTCTGATATTCCAAAACCAGAAACTCAAGGCTATTCTTTCTGAAGTCACTCAGTATATAATTGTGCTCGAATACAAGGATATAAGACCAAGAACACAACATTCAGTCACCTGGAAAAAGAATAGCAAATGGAGTTTAATTTAGATAAACGTGCGGTATTGTATTTTGATAAAACAAACACCAAGGGCAGGACTTGTGCAATTAATAGTAGGGCCTTGGATGGTGTCATAGAAAAAGAGAGATCTCTGGGGTTCAGGTACATAATTGTGTGAAATTTGCGGCACAGGTAGAAAGGGAAGTGAAGAAAGGCAGGAGCATAAGTAAGCCGTCCAATTGTCTGAGCTTGCCCTGCCCTTGTAGATCATGACTGATCTTCAACATCCATGCCATTTCCTGTACTATCCCACCACTTACAACATTCTGCTAGCACTAGTATTTGAATGCAATTCTCCTGCATACCGTTATGTACAATAAAACACAGAACATAAAACAGTACAGCATAAGAACTGGCCCTTCAGCCCACGATGTTGTGCCAAACTTGATGCCAAATAAAACTAATCTCTTCTGCCTGCCTTTGGTCCATATGTCCATTCCCTTTCATATTCATGAGCTTATGTAAAAGTTCCTTCAATGTTCTTGTATTATCTGCATCCACCACCATCTTTGGTAATGTATTCCAGATCCCTACTGTCTGTGTAAAAAACCTGCACCTCATGTCTTCTTTGAACATTTGCCCTCCCACCTTAAATGCATGCCCCCTAGTATTAGACACTTCAACACTGTGAAAAAGATTTTGATCGTCAACCGTATCTATGCATGAGAGTAGTTATGTACAGTATTCTCAGATCACCTTCCTTGAGGCTACTTTTCTTTGAATAGAATCATTCTCCTGAACTGACAAAATCATCACTACTCCCTGGTTTCATAAAGTCCCCTTTTATCTTCTTCCCCTTTTGCGTGGCTCATGTATAAATGCATATTCTGTTCTAAGAAAGAGTTTTCACTGCTTAGCCAACTTCTTGGCTATTTAAAGAAAATTCTCACAGTGAAGAGATAGTTCATCAAGTGCCAAATATTCTTGTTAATAATTTTTAAAGCTTGTCACCAATGATTAGGTTATGATCAATTCACTTTTCTGAGTGTGTTAATAGCACAAACCCTTAACACACAAGATTTTAATTTTCCACTTCCTTCAGCATTAGCCACAGAGATAACGACATTTCCATACTGCATTTCCATTCTTTGTACCAGTCATTTTTTCAAAGATTAAGAAGTTAAACAAAGTGGCTGTTTGAGAAGCATTTCTCTCTCAGAAACTTCAATTCTTTCAGACCCTAAGGTAGTAATGAATCAACCTCAAATTAACTCTGGATAATCAGCAGGTAATTGGTTCTAATGAGGTTTCTTTAAATGAAAACAAGTCACTTCTCAACAAATGTTTATTAGAGCAAATAACTCATTCCTCTGTGGTCAAGTTGCACCTTTTCACGTATTGCAACTTAAACCTGCTGCACGACTGAAATCTCAAGACCCAGTGTAACAATAAGTTAAAGACATCGCCACAGACGTATGAGACTTCAGGTTCTGGCACCAACTGCAGAATTATGCTTTTCATAAAGCAGAACAATTATGCCACTCGAAGGAAAACAAACCCAAATAGATTGTGCGTGAAACCAGCAAAGCACAAACAAAGCATTGAAATATCAGGATTTATCAACAATGGTAGGCTTTCGCCAGAGGGTCAGTTAGCTAGCTAGGGGTTTGAAAATTACGTGGGTTTGATTCCAGTCCCTGATAAGGAAGACATGAGACCCACCTCTTGCCACGTCCCTGAGTGTGAAATGTAATGGCAAACCACTAATAACAATTCAAAACACCTAAAAAATGATTCAGGATGTGTTCAGTAATCGATGTCTCAAAGACCTGCCTTTAGCAGTACACTTATGGAGTTAATGGAGGCTTCCTGAACTCAGAAGTTTAAATCTACCTTTGTAATTATTCTTTTTATAATTACGCAAACACCCTATTTTCAATACAAATCTATGACTTATAACTTAATTATTAAATTCTCACTTTAATATTGTCAAAGTCTGAGTCACTTCTATTGATCTTCACACAATGGAGAAACCAAGCTACAAAATCTATCATGGACTCACAGCACTAATGTGATTCACTATTTTAGGAACAGATAGATATAAAGACGTGTCACTCCAATTTATAATGACCGTGACAAAAATAAAATGTATAAACTTGCAGCTGAATTAACTATCAGACACAAAAAATTTCTTTACAAAGTTTATTGTATTAGATGTTAACTTAATACTATTAAGTCCCAAGTTTTGACTTTCAAAATTCATCACAAATTAATTTGTCTATGTACTTTTTAAAAAAAACTTGATACATAGACATATATGTATCTATGTACAAATATAAATGCAGTTTTATGAATATTTCAAGAAAAATAATCTGGTTTTCTTGTTTTGGCAAGAGCCTTGAGGCAGGTGATTTCCCAACTTCAGAAACCCCAACCCCCTCACTGCTGTTATGTTTTCATTTCCTAGAGATATAGTCAGGTATTTTCTGGGGTGCTAATGTCCTGAGGCAATGTCGGACATTTTAGACCAGAAGACGATAAGACAGAGAAGCATAATTAGACTATTTGGCCTATTCCATCACGGCTGATATGTTTCTCAACCCTGCCTTTTCACCATAATTCCTGATATCCTTACCAATCAAGAACCTATCTTCTGTCTTAAATACATTCAATCACTTGGCCTCAACAGCCCACTGCAGCAATACGCTCCACCCTCTGGCTGAAGAAATTCCTCCTCATCTCAGTTCAAAAGGGTCACCCCTTCACTCTGAGACCATGGCCTCAGCACTTGTCTCCTATTAATGGAAATATCTTCTTTATGTCTAGTCTATCCAGGCCTCTCAGTACTTTGTAAGTTTTATCCTTTTAAATTCCATTGAGTACAGAACCAAAATCCTCAACTGCACCTCTTATGACAAGCTCTTCATCCTCAGGATCATTCTTGTAAACTTCCTCTGGACCCCCTCCAAGACCAGCATATCCTTCCAAAGATACAGGGCCCAAAACTGCTCACAATATTCCAAATGCAGTCTGACCAGAGCCTTATACAGCCTCAGCAGTACATCTCTGCTCTTGTATTCTAGCCTTCTTGAAACAAGTGTTAACATTACATTTGCCTTTCCATCTGCCAACTGAGCCTGTACATTAGCCTGAACTCGGACTTCTGAGTTCTTTTGTCTATCAGATTTTCAAAGCCTTTCCCATTTTGAAAAGCATCTATACCTCTAATCTTCCGGCCAAAATCATAATGTTACACTTTCCAACATTGTATTCCATCTGCCACTACTTTTCCCCCTCTCCTAGTCTGTCCAAGACCTTCCAGAGCCTTATTGTTTCCTCAACACGATCTGTCCTTCCACCTAACTTGCATCTGCAACCTAAGAAACAATGCCCTCAGTTACTCCGTTCAGATCATTAATGTATAAGCTGAATAGCTGTAGTACCAATACAGACCCATGCAGAACTCCACAAGTAACTGGCTACCATCTTGAAAAAGACCCCTTTATCCACACTCTCTGCCTTCTGCCAGCCAGTCAATCCTCTATCCGTACCAGTACCTTGCCCCGAATACCATGGGTTATTATCTATTTTTTGTGAGCTGCCTCCTGTTCAGCACTTTATGGTGATTGGCTCTCCTTTGCCTAATTTGCGGCATGACCTCCCTTAACTGGTTCAGCCTTATTTTCCCATGCACTTCGAGATATTCTGCAATATTATCTGTGATAATGGACTCAAAAATCTTACCAATGACCGAGGTCAGGCAAACCGGCCTACAGTTTACTGTCTTCTGCCTTCCTCCCTTCTTGAACATTAGCCATTTTCAAATCCTCCAGGACCATGCCTGGCTCCATTGCTTCCTGAAAATCACCACCAGTGATTCCACAGTCTCTTCAGCTTTCTCCTTCAGAAATATAGGGTGTAGTCCATCTGGTCTGGGTGATTTATCCACCTTCAGACCTTTCAGTTTCCTCAACACCTTTTCTTTAGTGATGGCCACTACACTCACCTCTGTCCCCAGACTCCCTTGATATTCTGGTCTACTGCTGGTGTCTTCCACTGTGAAAACTGATGCAAATTACCTATTCAGTACATCCACCATTTCTTTGTTCCCCATTACTACTTCTCCAGCCTCATTTTCTCGTGGCCCAACATCCACCCTTGCCCCTCTCTTACCTTTTATCGATCTTAAAAAAAAACTTATACATTACTAGCTAACTTACCCTCATATTTCATCTTCCCCCCAGCCTTTACTGATTCCTCCCTTTACTGATTCTTTACTGATCCTGTGTTAGCTTTTAAAGGCTTCCCAATCCTCTGACCCCATTACCTTCACCATATTGTATGCTTTTTCTTTGCTTTAATGCTGTCCTTGACATCCCTTGTCAGCTATGGTTGCCTCATAGTCCCCTTAGTATGTTTCTTCTTCCCTGGGATGAATTTCTGCTGTGTCTCCTGATTACTCCCAGAAATTCCTGCTGTCATTGTTCCACAGGCTCCATTCCCAAATAACTCTGGCCAGCTACTCCCTCATGCCTTTGTAGTTACCTTTACATAATTATAATACCGTTATACTGATTCTAGTCTCTTCCTTTCAAATTGCAGGGTGAGTTCTATCATATTATGGTCATTGTTCCCTTGGGCTTCCCTCATCTTTGGCTCCCCATCCAAGACTGCCTCATTACACATCACCAAATCTGGAACTGCCTATTCTTTTGTGAGCTGTACCATGAACTGCTCCAAAAAAATCTTGTAGACATTATGTTACCAAACTGATTTTCCCACTTGACCTGCACACTGAACTTCCCCCATGATTATTGTAATAGTGACTTTCTTATATGCCTTTTCTATCTCTTGGTTTATTTTCTGCCCCACACCCTAATTATTGCTAGGAGAACTGTACATAACCCCATCTGGGTCTTTTCTCCTTTGTGGTTCCTCAACTCTACCCACACAGCTTTCCGACTTTATACCACTTCCTGCTTTTGATTTAATGTCATTTTTTGCTAACAAGGTAACTTCACACACTCTATCCAGCTGCCTGTTTTTTCATGAGGACATATATCCTTGGATATTTAGGTCCCAGCCCTAACCCTCTTATACCAAGTCCCTGTGATGCCCACAACATTGTACCTTGTTTCATATACTGCATGCTTTTAAGTCCAACATCTTCAGTCCTGTGTTGACTGACTTGCCTTCTCATAGTTGTCTCCTTATCTGCTGTGCCTGACATTAGATCCCTGACCTGACTGGCCTGGCACTGAACTGAGCTATTTAGAAGACCAGCCTCAATTCACTCTCCAATATTGTTCTCATGCCCACTCATCTTCAACCCTCCTTCACCCTGATGCCTCCACAGAAACTCTCTCTCTCCTTGTAGCACCTCCATGCCCACCAAAGTCCCATTACATTTCCATTCCCCATCCATACCCTTTCATGCTTCATATGTCCCCTCCATTTCCTCTCAGACCAACATATCACCTCAATACTGTCCAGAGCTTCAAAGATGAAAGGGCACTGTTCATACAGTGGGAAAGGCCTGGAGGTGCTATTGAGACTGTGGCAACAGGGTACCTCTGCAGTGTCCTGAGTGGTAAATGCAGAAAGGTCTGTGAGCAGTTCCAATTCCAGCTGGGTGTCTCCTGGCACCAGCCTGTCTCCTTGAAAAGATGGGAAACCTGGAGTCATAGAGTCGTAAAGGTGTATAGCACAGAAACAGACCCTTCGGTCCAACTCATCCATGTTGACCAGATATCCCAACCCAAACTATTATCACCTGCCAGCATCCAGCCCATATCCCTCCAAAACTTTCCTATTCATATACCCATCCAAATGTTGCAATTGTACTAGCCTCCACCACTTCCTCTAGCAACTCATTCCATAATCGGACCACACTCTACATGAAAAAGTTGCCCCTTAGGTCCCTTATATATCTTTCCCCTGTCACCCTAAACCTAAGCCTGGACTCCCCACCTCAGGGAAGAGACTTTGTCTATTTATCCCATCCATGCCCCTTGATGAAGGTCTTTTGCCCGAAACGTCGATTTCGCTGCTCGTTGGGTGCTGCCTGAACTGCTGTGCTCTTCCAGCACCACTAATCCAGTATTTGGTTTTCAGCATCTGCAGTCATTGTTTTTACCTCTATAAGGTCACCCCTCAGCCTCCGACACTCCAGGGAAAACAGCCACAGCCTATGCAACCTCTCCCTATAGCTCAAATCCTCTAATTCTGGCAACATCCTTGTAAATCTTTTCGGAACCCTTTCAGGTTTCACAACATCTTTCCGATAGGAAGGAGACTAGCATTGCACACAAGATTCCACAAGTGGGCTAACCAATGTCCTCCCAACTCCTGTATTCAATACTCTGACCAACAAAGGAAAGCATACCAAATGTCTTCTTCACTACCCTATCTACCTGTGACTCCACTTTCAAGGATCTATGAACCTGCACTCCAAGGTCTCTTTGTTCAGCAACACTCCCTCAGACATGACCATTTAGTATATGATTTCGCTGCTCGTTGGATGCTGCCTGAACTGCTGTGCTCTTCCAGCACCACTAATCCAGCATTTAGTGTATATGTCCTGCTAAGATTTGCTTTCCCAAAATGCAGCACCTCGCATTTATCTAAATTAAACTCCATCTGCACTTCTAAGCCCATTGGCCCATCTGATCAAGATCCCGTTGTAATCTGAGGTAACCCTCTTCGCTGACCACTACAGCTCAAATTTTGTTGTCATCTGCAAACTTACTAACTATACCTTTTATGCTTACATCCAAATCATTTATATAAATGATGAAAAATAGTGGAAACAGCACAGATCCTTGTGACACTACACTGGTCACAGGCCTCCTGTCTTAAAAACAACTCTCCACCACCACCCTCTGTCTTCTACCTTTGAGCCAGTACTGTATCCAAATGGCTAGTTCTCCCTGTATTCCATGAGATCTAACCTTGCTAACAGTCTCCCACGGTGAACCTTGTCGAATGCCTTACTGATGTCCATATAGATCACGTCCACCACTCTGCCCTCATCAATCCTCTTTTTTAATTCTTCAAAAAACTCAATCAAGTTTGTGAGACATGACTTCCGATGCACAAAGCCATGCTGACTATCCCTAACCAGTCCTTGCCTTTCCAAATACGTGTACATCCTAAACTTGTGTCAACCTTTACCACCCCCACCCCATTTGTATGCGTGTGCGTGTGAGAGTGTGTGTGTGTATGTCTGAAATTGTGCGTGTTTGTGTGTGAAAGATTGTGTGTGTGTATGTGTGTGTGTGAGAGATTGTGGGCGTTTGTGTTATTGCGCGTGTGAAAGATTTTGTGTGTGTGAGAGAGAGAGAGTGTGTGTGTGTATGTGTAAGATTGTGTGTTTGGGTGATTGTGTGTATGTGTGTGAAAGATTGTGTGTGATTGTGAATACGTGTGTGTGTGATTGTGCGTGTGTGTGAATGTTTGTGTGTGTGAGTGTGTGTGGGTATTCCCTGCACTGATGCAGCTTCACATTTGCCTGTCTGTCTCTGTAGCTCCTCCCTGTGTATTTGGATGAATTATTTGATTGCCTGGGGCAGAGAAGGTGACTTGTTTCTGCCAGTGCTCCCGATGCCAAAAACCTGGGCCTTTGCTTCTTCAGTTCGCTGCGCAGCTGGCACAGTGAGGTGCTCACCAGATGGCGCACACTATCTGAGCCTACGGTTGCTCATAATGTGTCAGTGTCTGAGCTGTGGGGAGGTGCAGGTGGAAGTCTTTGACAATGCATCTATAATCTCATCCTCAAAGGTCCAAGACAGTGCTTCTTCCATAGATGGACACTTCTTCAAAACATCATCAGGTAGCTTGTGGAGCCCCGGAATGAAAAGAAAGAATGCACTGGGGGCAGTGGTTGGAAATAGTGCGCAAGAATTGAGAGTGACAGTAGGGTTAAAGGAAAGAGTGGCGGTGAAACATAGAGTGATACTAACTTGCTTGGCAGGATATAGACATTTCTACATTCCCGCAGGCCTGGTCCCAGCTTTCTCCTGCAGGGACCAAGAATCTCTCCCTGTAGTGGGTGAGGCCATGGGTGTTGGGAATTCTCCCATCTGAACAGGTTTTCTCTGCCCTGTAATAAACACAGAGGATTCTGGATAAACTCAGCAGGTCTGGCAGCATCTGCGATATGACTCTTCATTAGAGCCCTCTGCCTTGATATAGGCCATCTTCTCTTGTAATGAGTAAACGGCCAAAAGGAAGAAAGATGACAATGGGTGGCTTGCCTGTTAATACGGGTGAATGTGAGGGAAAGCACAGCACGCCAGGTGGCATCCGAGGAGCAGGAGAATCAACGTTTTGGGCATAAGTCCTCAAATTTATCCAAGCTGTGAGGAAAAGGTTGTGAGATGTACTGAAGGACTGATGAGCCATCACAGAGGGCATGAAGGTTTATTGGTGTGGAGGCTGAGTGCAAGAAAGTGTTCCAAGCAACAGCAAGAGTAGTAGGGTATGAGACTTGGTGGGAACTGGGCACAGTGATATAGCAGAGAGAAGAATGTAACAATTACCCTGACAGAGCAGAGAAGGTAAAAACAATGACTGCAGATGCTGGAAACCAGATTCTGGATTAGTGGTGCTGGAAGAGCACAGCAGTTCAGGCAGCGCCCAAGGAGCAGCGAAATCGACGTTTCGGGCAAAAGCCCTTCATCAGGAATAAAGGCAGTGAGCCAGAAGCGTGGAGAGATAAGCTAGAGGAGGGGGGGGGTGGGGAGAAAGTAGCATAGAGTACAATAGGTGAGTGGGGCAGGGGATGAAGGTGATAGGTCAGGGAGGAGAGGGTGGAGTGGATAGGTGGAAAAGGAGATAGGCAGGTAGGACAAGTCCGGACAGTGCATGGGGACAGTGCTGAGCTGGAAGTTTGGAACTAGGGTGAGGTGGGGGAAGGGGAAATGAGGAAACTGTTGAAGTCCACATTGATGCCCTGGGGTTGAAGTGTTCCGAGGCGGAAGATGAGGCATTCTTCCTCCAGGCATCTGGTGGTGAGAGAGCGGCGGTGAAGGAGGCCCAGGACCTCCATGTCCTTGGCAGAGTGGGAGGGGGAGTTGAAATGTTGGGCCACGGGGCGGTGTGGTTGATTGGTGTGGGTGTCCCGGAGATGTTCCCTAAAGTGCTCTGCTAGGAGGCGTCCAGTCTCCCCAATGTAGATGACACCGCATCAGGAGCAACGGATACAATAAATGATATTAGTGGATGTGCAGGTAAAACTTTGATGGGTGTGGAAGGCTCCTTTAGGGCCTTGGATTGAGGTGAGGGAGGAGGTGTGGGCACAGGTATTACAGTTCCTGTGGTGGCAGGGGAAAGTGCTAGAATGGGAGGGTGGGTTGCAGGGGGGCGTAGACCTGACCAGGTAGTCAAGGAGGGAACAGTCTTTGCGGAAGGCGAAAAGGGGTGGGGAGGGAAATATTTCCCTGGTGGTGGGGTCTTTTTGGAGGTGGCGGAAATGTCGGTGGATGATTTGGTTGATGCGAAGGTTTGTAGGGTGGAAGGTGAGCACCAGGGGCGTTCTGTCCTTGTTACGGTTGGAGGGGTGGGGTCTGAGGGCGGAGGTGCGGGATGTGGACGAGATGCGTTGAAGGGCATCGTTAACCACGTGGGAAGGGAAATTGCGGTCTCTAAAGAAGGAGGCCATCTGGTGTGTTCTGTAGTGGAACTGGTCCTCCTGGGAACAGATACGGCGGAGGCGGAGGAATTGGGAATACGAGATGGCATTTTTGCAAGAGGTAGGGTGGGAAGAGGTGTAATCCAAGTAGCTGTGGGAGTCGGTGGGTTTATAAAAAAATCCACTGACTTTCTTTTGAAATTGCTGGCCATTCTTCCACAACTTGGAGACCAGGCTGACAAGGTCTGGGTGACACAGCCTCCTCATCGCATTATCCCATCCAGCAGGACCTCTTGTCAGTGAAATTAAATACCATCCTCTCTGGAGGCTGGAAGCATGTTTCCACTGATGGGTGAGTCCAGAACCAGAGAACGCGGCACGGTGGCACAGTGGTTAGCACTGCTGCCTCACAGCGCCAGAGACCCGGGTTCAATTCCCGCCTCAGGCGACTGACTGTGTGGAGTTTGCATGTTCTCCCCGTTTCTGCATGGGTTTCCTCTGGGTGCTCCGGTTTCCTCCCACAGTCCAAAGATGTGCAGGTCAGGTGAATTGGCCATGCTAAATTGCCCGTAGTGTTAGGTAAGGGGTAGATGTAGATGTAGATGTAGATGTAGGGGTATGGGTGGGTTACGCTTCGACGGGGCGATGTGGACTTGTTGGGCCGAAGGGCCTGTTTCTACACTGTAAGTAATCTAATCTAATCTAAAGAACACAGTTTAAAAATAAGGGGTAGGCCATTTAGAACAGAGTTGAGGAGAAACTTTTTCACCAGAGTGTGGTGGATATATGGAATGCTCTGCCCCAGAAGGCAGTGGAGGCCAAGCCTCTGGATACTTACAAGGAAGAGATGGATAGAGCTTTTAAAGATAGTGGAATCAAGGGTTATAGGGATAAGGCAAGAACAGGATACTGATTGTGGATGATCAGTCATAATCATAATGAATGGTGGTGCTGGCTCGAAGGGCCGATTGGCCTACTCCTGCACCTATTGTCTATTGACATCTTACGTCCTTGGTAAAAACAATGACTGCAGATGCTGGAAACCAGATTCTGGATTAGTGATGCTGGAAGAGCACAGCAGTTCAGGCAGCATCCGAGGGATAGCTTATCTCTCCACGGTTCAGGCTCTCTGCCTTTATTCCTGATGAAGGTCTTTTGCCCAAAACATCGATTTTACTGCTCCTCGGATGCTGCCTGAACTGCTGTGCTGTTCCAGCACCACTAATCCAGAACCTTACGTCCTTGACTGAGTAGGGCAGCTTCAAAATGCCAGCGCTCACCTGGGCACACAGCGACATCTTAGTTTAGATTAGATTCGATTAGATTCCCTACAGTGCAGAAACAGGCCCTTCAACCCAATCAGTCCACACCGACCCTCCAAAGAGTAACCCACCCAGACCCATCCCTCTCATGCACCTAGCATTATGGACAATTTAGCATGGCCAGTTCACCTAACCTGCACATCTTTGGACTGTGGGAGGAAACCGGAGCACACGGAGGAAACCCACGCAAACACGGGGAAAACGTGAAAACTCCACACAGACAGGCGCCCAAAGCTGGAATCGAACGTGGGACCCTGGTGCTGTGAGGCAACAGTGCTAACTACTGAGCCACCATGCCGCCAAGAAGACATAACGAGCATAAGTGAGGCCAGTCTCTTGGCGGATATCTGCTGAGCTGTTGTGGGAATGGCATGTGGTCAGATGGCATAGAAATTGGAAATGAGAGATGCCAATGAGGTGTGGTAGTAATGAAGTGAGTTTAGCAGGATAGAGCAAGAGAACGAGTGAGAAACTCTCTGAAAAACCTGAAGCAATTTATACTTAGCCTTATTTAGATTTAGCTTACTCTTGTTCATGTATAGCTATCCCATACAGGGGACTTTCATTTTCAGAGGGATTTTATTTTGATTTTCAAGGCACGTTTTTCCATTCTCTATGATTCCTTTATCACATATCACATATTAACTTTACCTTGCTTTAGGGTTTTTTTTAGCTATGTTAGACTCCAATATCAAAGATTACATACACGATCATATACGTCATCAAATATTTTAATCTATAAACTAAATGGCTTTGTTAATGTACAATAAATAAATCTACTGTAATCCATTTCAGACTCATAATCATGAAAGAATCCAAACAGCTAGTTGATTTTGAACAATTTAAATTTAAATTTAACAGATGACACATCAGCACAGGAGCTTCCAATTGAAAATCTGACAACTAATTATGAATGGAATGAACTCCAAGCATTTACTCAGGTAAAACATCGAACGAACATTATTCGCTCAACTTCACACAGCCGCAAACACTTTGTAATCAGTCTCTCCCTTGCTATGACACACAGTAAAACCTCTGTCTTCCCTCACTCTGCAACTGCAGAGTCCACTGTCATCCCATTCCACCCCATTTTGTGGCCCGGATATAAAATAGGACTTTTTCTTAAGAGAATACAAATGTGGTAAAGATTTGCAAAGTCATTCGTTGAAGCAAGGAAAATGTTATAGATTGTCTGGAAATTCAGAAACTGTAGTCTCCAAGCCTCCAAGTGCACCATTGGTGAAACAGAAAATCAATCTTCTCTGATCTTACAGCTCACTTAAATAAAATAAATAAGCAAGCAAACAAACCAAGCTCTGCTCAAAGATGGATTTTAACTCTGTTTAAATCTGTTAGATTTATAACAACTCTAGTCCAATTCTACTCAGATATGGATCTCAGCAATGCAATGTTATTACAAAGATTTTGAGGCACTTTACTGCCCTGGTTGAAAGACTGTCAAAGATTTAATTTCTAATTGGCTGAAAGATACTTGCTGATACTTGGTGTTCTGTACAATTTCAGAATGTCTCAGCTCAGAGCCCCTCACTCACAGATTGCTTCTGGCCCGATATCTCACCCCTCTCCTTCCCGAGTCACTCTCCCTTCACTCCACTCCTCCCCAGATCACTCCAAGCACATCTCTCTTTTCTACACCATTCACTGAGCACCACTGTCTGGCTCAACTCTGTGGCTTCAACTCAATTGCAACTTTCCTCTCTCTCACCTTACTGCTCTTCCAATCATTCTGTCAAGTCCAGTCACAGATGCTGTCTCTCTCCTGTACAGGGAGCAATTGCCTTTCCCTGATTGGCCACCCCCATGATTGAATTTTCTCAGACCACTTTGGGGGCAAATTCAATCCCAACCCCCTACTTCTGTGTATTTTGATTAGAATTAGAATTAGAATTAGGTTTACTGTCTTGTATACTCAACTACAGAAGTACAGCAAAATGTTTACAATGGCTCCCCTCATGGCACCATCTTAGGTACAAAGTACCTCGGTACAAATCTTAGATACAAAATGAAGAAATAAAAAAAGTTACATTGCCTGACAATGATTCATGGTACAGGATCGTTCTGCTATAATGCACAATTCATTAACGTGAATTCGCTGAAACAAGATTGACAAATTGGGGGTGCTGTTCCCAAAGCGTGAACTTTTAAAGCATGAGGTCCATGAGTAGGTACTGATCTACTAGAATTCTCCACTCAACTCTTTGCCAGTTTAACATCCTTTTAAGAGGTCTGAGCTTCAACTGGCTCTCTGATAAAGTTTTAAAAAGCACTTAGTACAAGAAAACAGCAGAGAAAGACAGACAAGGGAAAGAAAGCCAAAAAAGACGGTTGTTTGGTTAATGTCTTATCACATCTCAAAAGATGTTTGAAAGCATTCCACTCCAACTCATAAACTTCCAGCCAACTTCTTCTGTTCCAGAAAACAGCAGACAGCAAGAAAAAAAAAATCTCCCAATCAAAGAAACGCAATACAAGGGATCCTTAATTCCTCAGGCAATGCTCCACTGGCACCCTCAACCAAAGACTGATGGAGTTGGGTTATTTATACAGCCAAATGTACACTTATGCCCACATCAACAAGCTCAGCCAATTTGCTCTACATTTTTTCACCTCTGACACTCCTGTTTATTTTCTTTTCCCACACATTACTGCCTAACAGCGGCTTATTTTTCCCCACCACCCATATTGTGTATGTGCAGCTGTTGGATACAGTGAGAAACAAACAAGTGCATAAATTTATTTACATTCCACCACCAGGAAGAAAGGAAACACCCGAGTGGCCAGTGACAAGCAGTGCCCTTCTCATCAAATGGCAATGCTGCGTAATCAAAAAAGGAGGGCAGGGATTAAATCAAAATAGAGTTGGAGGGGGTAATAAAACACTCCACTCCCTGTGGTGCCTGCCTCTCCCTGAACAACTCAAGGGTGTTGGTGGACACCACATGCTCCTTCTCCCAGGACATTTGAGCCAATTTGCTCCATTTTGTTTTATGCAATGTTAGTGTTGTCACCCATTCTTAATTACCTCTGAAATGAGTGACTTGCCCAGCCATTTCAGTCTGCCACATTGCTGTCCACCTGGAGTCAGCAGACCAGGTAAGGATGGCAGATAACTTTGCCTGAAGAGCCTTAGTGAACCAGATGAGTTTTTGCAATTGATGATTCATAGTCATCACGACTGAGGTGAGATTTATCTCCACTAGCCGCAATGATGGAATTAAAACCCATGCACTCAGAATATTAACCTGAGCCTCTGGCTAGCTAACCCAGTAATATTGCTACCACACCACCATCTCTCTGAACAGTACTGGCAGAAGATCTGACCACAAATGTTCAAATGTATGAAGCCTTGTGTGCTTGTTAAAAATGAAGTCAACTTGAACATTTTCAGAGAATTAATCATGTATAACTGTCAACAAACTTTGTCCTGATTTTGGCTCCACCAGCAGAATGTTAAGCTATCCAATATTCAGTGATAATGAGAGTAAAACACCTCAGGGCGAAGTCTATCTTTAGCACTCACAGCGCAGAGCTTCAAATGCCAGGATATACAGGGGGAAGTTGGGCGAGTTCCCAATTCAGGGGTCCATGAAAATTGGCAGCTGGAAAATCATGATCCTAAACTGCTAACACACGGTCTTCAAGTGTGAAACCGTATTAGGAGAATAGACTCTTTAAAACAAGGCAGAAATTAGACTAGTGAGACTTACAAATTATCGCATGGTGAAGCTACAGTAGCACGGATTGGATAAGTAGGCTTTCCCCTTCAAAAAAAAGACAGGATTTACTGAGTAGGTTCTGACATAAGATGTATAAATAGTTTAATGATGTCAAGACCGCTGCAGGAAAAGATTGTGTTCAACGGTAAAGCCTGGGGATAAACTGCAAGAAGCTCCCTTATAATTTATTGAGTTCATAAAATTAAAACTAAACAAACTGTTGAGATAGAGCAGACATTTCCAAACATTAGTTATTGCTATTCCCATCCAGATCTTCCAGTTGCTGCACAGCCTTATCAGCAAGTATGTTTCATACCTTAACTCCTTTGGTACCCAACCATGGTTTAAAATGCACAATGGCAATATACTAAGAAATTTCAACTATGCCTTAATAGTATTACTTATCATCAATGTAACAGATGTTGTTGTTCATTTGAGAATAGGTACATATGTTTAGCACAACAGTTTGACTCGTAAGTTGATCAGTAAATTGTGCACCAAGCATAATGGGATAATTTGTAGAATTATTGGCAATGGTTTGACTGCTGGAATTTTCTCTCACTGTCTGTTATTGCTGTGTGCCAGATTGTGGGAGAAATAAAGATGAACCCCTGACCATCACCAATATTATCTACTTACAGTTAGGCAACATTGCTACGACTATGCCACTGAATAGAACAAAGAACAAAGAATAATACAGCACAGAACAGGCCCTTCAGCCCTCTAAGCCAGTGTTTTGCCCTTCCTATCTTCACTGAAAGGATTCTTCTATAGAATATCTCTATTCCTTTCCTATTCATGTATTTGTCTAGGTGCTTCTTAAATGCTGCTACTGTATCTGCTTCCACCATCTCCTCTGGCAGCACGATCCAGGCACTCACCACCCTTTGTGTGAAAAATGTGCCTTACAAATCTCTTATAAGCTTGTCCCCCCTACACCTTGAACTTGTGTCCCCATGTAATTTATTCCTCCACCCTGGGAAAAAAGCCTCATGCATTCCACTAATCTTTTAACAGTTCATTTTCACTTCAAAACTTGATATTCCAATGCTCCCCCCATGGCCTTGTTTGTACTCTTCCTGTTTCAAAATACAAATCTAAACACTGCTGTTTATTAAGTTCATCACTGGCCAGAAGGCCAAATGGCCCTCTTGAACTCTTATTTCTTATAAACTTCAACAGCCGTTGTCCAGAAATCTTTAGATTGAATTAAGTAATTGTTTCAAATTCAGTTTCAGGGTCTTGTTACACCCTATATCATTTAAGTTTTATTTTAACTTCCTCAATATTCTTCGGCCCTGAGACTGAGTAATCATGTTTAACCAGACCAATAATAAACCCTTTGGTGGTGCAGTGTATCCCAGAAATGTTCAGCAGTTCAGATTAATGGTTGGAGCAGTTGAAAGCATTTTTCTCCAGATGCCCATCTCTAGCTGGAGGTCCTGTGTCCTTGGGGAAGCACTAGTGGTTGGCATGTGCTGTTGAAAAGCAAAGGTCTCGCTGATCACATTCCCTACAGTGTGGAAACAGGCTATTTGGCCCCACAAGTCCACACCAACCCTCCAAAGAGTAACCCAACCAGAACCATTTCCCTCTGACTAATGCACCTAATATTATGGGCAATTTAGCATGGCCAATTCACTTGGCCTGTGGGAGGAAACTGGAGCATCCAGAGAAAACCCATGCAGACATGGGGAGAATGTGCAAACACCACACAATCGCCTTAGGCAGGAATCAAACCCAGGTCCTTGGCACTGTGAGACAGCAGTGCTAACCACTGAGCCACCATGCTGCCCAGTGCAGATGATGCTTTCCTACTTCTCAATAGCACACTTCTTCAGATGACTGAATTGGCTATAAGTACATTGGAAAAATACTGGCCTGTAAGTTGCTTGAGGAAACTCAAAGACAGAGCTAAGGACTTGCCGGTGACACATTGTACAGGGACCAGTTTCCCAGAATAAACAAAGTAACTTACCCTGGGACACCCCCTTTATATTTGGGAGAAATGAACCAAACTGAACAAACATCCATCAGGAAGCAGACTAACTTTTTTATTTGCATGCACAAATCAATTTTTTATAAGGTTGAAAAAGAAGTTACACTGATATATTAGATCTCATACTGCAGTTAAGCAATTTTTCCGACATACACATGCATTCTTCCCACACTAGAGATGCCATTCCTACTCCTGGATATTGTATCACTTTTTGGGATCCACTGATCAAGATAGTGCTGGAGATGTCAAATGCAGGTTTCTCCCAGTCATTCTGCTGAGCAACCATTCAGTATTGGTTCAAAGGAATGTGTCATTCTAAACTTGCATACTCCTTTCCAGGGGAACAGCATGACCAGTTCCACTTCATGTTTTTTTAAAAATTATTTTATGGAATGTGAGCATTGCTGGCAATGACCAACATTTATTCCCCATCCCATCCCTGAAGAATTTGGCACTGGACCGTCTTCTTAAACTACTGCAGTTGTCAAGGAAATCCACACTGCTATAGGATGGGAGTTCCAGCACTTTGACCCAGTGATAGTGAAGGAACGAGAATACACCTCCATGTCAGGGAGATGTGAGGTTTGCTGGAGAACTTGGAGGTAGTGGTGTTTCCATTCAACTGCTGCCCTATCTTCTAGGTGTTGGAAGTCATGGATTTGAAAGATGCTGTCAAAGGAGCCTCAGTGAGTTACTGCATTAAACATGAACAAATTTTAGGCAATGATTTTCTCCTAAATTCTACCTAATGAGCTGCTATTTCCAATTTTATTTTCTGCCATTAAAATCTGGCCATCAAGTAGTCAAAGGCACCCCATTAACTACTCCATAGATTAACAGAGATTTTCTGGAAATATCCCTCATACAACAGACAAAATTACCATCCCAACAATTTACCTGCAATAGAGGACATGGTGCTTATCTATTTATGCTGGATGTCAAATGTGAAAGGCATGTTGGATCATAGATTTCAGCTAACAGATAAAGTCGCCAAAGTGATAGAACACTATAGGGCTTGCTGTCTCATTATGAGAGATGACTGGTGGCAAATTTAAACTGAGGGTCACCATGCTGCAGGTGAGAATGAAATTGAGAAAATGGGACATTTATAGTAATCTCATCCGACATAAATATTTCAGTTAATAGGAAGATACATGTACAAGGATTTGATGACAAGCAAGATATATTGAGACAATGAGTTCAAAATATTTACAAATTGACTGTATGATTTTATTATGGTGGATATTTTGAAAGACTCAGTGCAAAAAGTTATGATAGAATGGCTACACTATGTTTACTAGCGAGCTAGACTTAATACAGTCCACAATGCTGCGCTTCTTTGTGCATTTACATAAATGAATAAATCAACTTCCACTTGAAAATAACACATCAAATCATCTCTGAATTATCTTCAGCGATAAATGGCAGTCATCTGCAACAGAAAAATCAATTCATGATATCTGCAATGAATTATCAGCAACCTACCATGATGGCGACAATCGTACACAGTTAGATGTCTCTATACAGACGAGAGACAAAATTGAAATCACCACCTCTGCTTAGGAGGATGGAAAAGGTCAAACAGTATTACTTGAAGAGGTGTGGGAGAGTTGTTCCAGTGTCCTATGCAATAGTTACCTCTCACTTTACACCAACATAATGTAGATCCGTTGGCTATTTATTAGTGACTATAATTCAATCAACATAAAGTGGTTTGCATTGTCCTGAGAATATGGTAGCTGTCACGCATTCACAAATTATTTTTATTTGACACTGCTTAGATTTGATGGCCTGGTTTTATGAACAGCATAAAGTAATAACCCATTCACTCATTTTATTGGTGTTGGTTTTATAAGGACAGCAGCCCATGTGCTTTACTACTATTGTGCAAGGAATAATCAAATGATACAAATCAAAAGCCAAATTCTACTAATGCCAAAGACATGAAATAAAATTAAAGTGCTGGCGAAACTCAGCAGGTCTAGCAGCATCTGCGGACAGAGAAAAATAGAATTAACATTTCGAGTCTGGTGTGACTCTTCTTCGAACTCCAAAAACGTGACTGATCTTTACATTGAGACTACCATTTCTGACATATTTAAGCCATAAAACGCATTGTTTTACATTTACTGGTACAATGATGATATTTATAAGATTATTCTGTTTTGACACTGTATCTTAAAGTTAAATGAAGGGTAAAATGAAGGGGATCACGTCACCTGCTCTGAAGTCTACTTGACAGCAAGGCTGGATGATTTGTTCTTTGGAGATTAAAGGGTGGATTAAATTATTTTACTGGGATGAAGGTGCAAGGTATTGACATTTGGAAACAATGACTGTAGCCTGTGTGGTAAAAGTGGACGGATTGAGAGTGCAAAGTCATGGAAAACTGCTGAGGATTTCAGTTGTAAACAACGACACTTTAAATGGTTGGTTTAGTTTGAGAACAAAAAGTTGGGCTCTCCAGGAGAGCTAATGTTTACTTCTATCAATATACAAGGCCTGCTTGGCTTTTTTGCCAGGACAAAGGACAGAGAGGAAGCAGGTTTTCTCAGAATATCACACTGAGAGCTTGTGGACATGGAGAAGATGTTTCCACGAGGAGGAGACATTAGGACCTGAGGGCACAGCCTTAGAGTGAAGGGACAACACTTTCCAGAACAGGGATGAAGAAGCTTTCTGCCAGCTAGAGGATGGCTGTGGAACTTATTGTGACGGCCAAGTCATTGAGTGTATTTAAGACAGAGATAGATAGATTCTTGATTGGTAAAGGGATCAAAGGCTATGGGGAGAAATCAGGAAAATGGTTGAGAAATATATCAGCTGTGATTGAATGGTGGAGCAGGCTCAATGGGCCAAATGGCTGAATTCTGTTTCATCCTTTGGTCTTATGATCTTTTAGGATGACTGCCTCCTGGGGAACAAGCCGCAGTGAGATATCAAATGTCTGTGTCGCACATTATGCAGGACTGTGGGTGGTTGCTTGCACCCCTGGGGGATATGATTAATCTTTTAGAGTTCAAATGAGAATGGAAAAGTTGTCGAGCTTGGGTGAGATGAAAGGAAACCTCCTTGCGAAAGAAAGTTCCACTATTGCTGAGCAAATAAACCCTCAGCACTTGTGTTTTGTTGATTCTGGGAAAATTGAATGTCAATATAAAGGGCAGTGCAAAGTAAATTATCAAGTACAATTTTTGATTGGAACAACAATAAGAAAAGAGTATTCTGTTTCATAGTTTAACAAATGTTTAGGTAATGTTGCATTGAGTCTTTTGTTTGAGCAAGCGTCTGTCTCACTAATGTGAACTCCTGACATGCCATTCTTTTAGCTATTGCATGGAAGTCTGGATATTTCAAAATGGGTATTATGACACATGACACATATGAAGTCCAATCTATTACGTTCCCTTTCTGGTAGCAGTATTACAATCAGGACAATAATAATCCAACAAACAGCATCTTTATTGATAGCTTCTGGATCAATTAGTGCTCTCAGTCCACTGAACATTTACCATCAAGTTAAATCCATATACGATTTAGGATGTCATTATACTTTTTGGAACACGTTTCAGTGTCAGAATAATGCCATTAATCAGAGTTAAAAATGGATTTCACCTTTGTAATTATTTAGAAAAATAACATGAACTTATAGGTATGAGTTGAATGGCGGAGTGGACTCGATGGGCCGAATGGCCTTACTTCCACTCCTATGTCTTATGGTCTTATGGTCTTATAGGTACAACAGGCCACACTGCATAATTTTCCATTATGCACATGTCCTAAAGATGACTGGTTAAATGTAATTTTTAAAAAATGCTTGAAAAAGGCAACATTCAGTTGAATTTAATCTGCTATATATTTATATCAAGCAAGTGTGAAACATTTGTTTGCTTTACTGCAATCATCCACAGACACTTGGCTGAATTTTAGTATTCAGACCAACTCTCCATGTGGGAAACCAGCAGAGTGGATTTCATCAACATTTCTAATCAGGCATGCAATCCAACTAGTATCAGAAGGTGAGATGACAACCAAACACTGTCCATTTCAGTTTGACTTTGTAAATAACTCTGCAAGAATCCAGAACTGAGGCTGAAAGTGGATAAATGGAGGTTCGGCATGTAAAGGCCACACCATAAATCTCAGATTATTATCTGCCTGTGAAAGATGGCATGACAAGAGTAAAAGATGATCATTGGGTATCTGTTAGACAAATGGATTATTGATTGTGGATTCACTCTGTGCTGGGAATACTACAGGGGGCCCAAAGCTAATGTGTCAATGTCTAAACTGCTTCATTTTAGCTGAAATGGGCCTGAATCATTCCACCTAGGGTAGTCTTGGCAGCTATGTAAACAGCAAGAGGTGCTGTCACCATATAGACACTCCTCTTTTTGCTCTTCGAGCTCCTCCTTTTATGAAAACACAGGATAGTCATCTTCAATTGGCACCCCCCCTCCAACAGCAGTAGTTTTCTATGCAGTCAAATGTTCTGTAATACATATGCCCCTCTTGTTCTGGAAACTCTTACTGGTATATACTGATGAGTATTCCATGATCTGTCCAGGCATTCAATTTGCATTTTCAACAGTCCCATGATAATTCTTAAGTTCACATAACTCCAGTTTTACCTTCCCTTGGCATCACTGAGAGGGTCCCTATGGGAGTGATCAACCTAGTCCTTAGAGACAACCAACTGATGAAGGAGCAGTGCTCCAAAGCTAGTGCTTCCAAATAAACCTGTTGGACTACAACCTGGTGTTGTGTGATTTTGTACACCCCAGTCCAACACCAGCACATCCAAACCAAAGTCCTTAGAGGCCAGCTCTCTCTGGATAGAGCCAGCTGTCGACCTTACTTTGAGATGCAAATATTTATAGGAGGTGCGATGCCTATGGAGAATGAAAGAATAATAACATCTGCCCAGGTGTCTGAACTGGGGAAGTTTTCCAAGCATTAACAAGCAGACTTGTGCTTAATGTGCAGATTGGTACTCTGTTTCCCAACACAATGGGAATTTGTGGTATAAAGTAACTGACAATTTAACACACAGGTCAAAATTCAGTCAATTGCTCTCATGCAGGATTTAAACATGGGGAAACTAAAATTGACAACTCAAACTGGGTTGGGATTTTGATCAAACATTATGATGCAGTAAACCCTCAATTCTCATGGAACACAATGGCTTCTCGTTTTAATTCATTCTCAAGGTATTGATTTGAAATTTCCCCAGAAAGACTGTGAATATAAAAAAACAAATCTGCATTTCATGTTCTCTGTCAGTTTTGCCAATGGTCTGATGACAGTTCATTGACCTGAAACGACAACTCTGTGCATCTCCTCAGACTCTGCCTGACCTGAGTAATTCCAACATTTTGACTTTCTGTTCAGTTTCCCATTCCTTGCATTATTTTTTGTGTAACCACTGAATTTCTTATTTTCTCAGCATCCCACATTAAAGCAGTGTCTTTTCAACTATCAATTTAGCAGAACTCATTAAGACCAGAAGTTTAGGTTCATGATTGCAACATAATTGACGTGCCAGCAGGTATCACAGAAAACTGCCAAACAACATGTGTCCGCAAACTTTCCAGTGAATATATTCAAGGCACCTCAATCTGGCAGTGCCACATGGTCATTCAGGAAAAAAAATGCGTAGAACATCTGCTACCAGGATTTCTTCCTTTGAAATGAATTTTATATGGTATTTTTAGAATTTTCCTGATATCTTGCTAGAGGTCGTATGGTAATTTGGTAATGTCTTCGACAAACCCAATGCCGACCATTGTACAGTAAATTAAACATAATATTTAAAAACAACTAATTAATGTGTGTATTAAATAGGCTTCTGATTTATCCTGTAATTATCAAATATTTAAAAGCAGCCTCTTGATGAATCTAACTGTTATAAATCTACAACTGATTGGGTGCTCATGTTCACAGGAAAAGAGATGGCTGGAAAATGGGAAGCCTTTAGGAATGAGATAATGAGAGTCGAGAGCAAGGATATTGCTGGTAGGAAAAGGAAAGGCTGGTAGGTATAGAAAATATGAGATGACTGAAGAAATTGAGGGCTTGGTTAAGAAAAGGAAGGAAGTATGTGTCAGGTATAGACAGGGGAAATCGAGTGAATCCTTAGAAGAGTATAAAGGCAGTAGGAATATACTTAAGAGAGAAATCAGGAGGGCAAAAAGGGGACATCAGATAGCTTTGGCAAATAGAGTTAAGGAGAATCTAAAGGGTTTTTACAAATACATTAAGGACAAAAGGGTAACTAAGGAGTAAATAGGGCCCCTCAAAGATCAGCAAGGCAGCCTTTGTGTGGAGTCGCAGGAGATGGGGGAGGTACTAAACGAGTATTTTGCATCAGTGTTTACTGTGAAGAAGGACATGGAAGATATAGAATGTGGGGAAATGGATAGTGCCACTTTGAAAAATGTCCATCTTAGAGAGGAGGAAGTGCTGGGTGTCTTGAAATGCATAAAGGTGGATAAGTCCCCAGGACCTGATCAAAAAAATAGTCAAAACAACAGCACTTTGAGAAGGGAGAAGAACAGACAAAGGAAGCACATGGTGAGGTCAGTGCAGGAGAGAGAGAGAGAGAGAGAGAGAGAGGGAGAGAGAGAGAGAGAGAGAAAGAAACCCACATTGCTAACTGACAGGGATAGCAGTTACTGCCTTTGCTTTTGAATTCATGTGTCGCTGGACATTGGAATGCGTCTGGGAAAATTTTTAAAAATAGTGAACTTCACAACTAATCTTGGAGGAACCTGTCTGGGAACGGTCACAGCACAGAAGAAGATAAGTGGATTTTAAATGTGACCTTAAAATAAGTCTGCAGAGTGGGTTCTTTCTTGATTATGTGTGTTATTGAGCTATGTCTCTTGATTAAACTTAAAATATAAGCCATAAGTATTAATTTAACCTGGAGCAATGTTTTGTAGATTAATAAGACAGTGCTATTTTCTGGGTTTGTAGATTGAAAGAAGCAAAAATGGCTTTTAGTAGAGCGATATGCTCTTCCTGTCAGATGTGGGAGTTTAGGGAGAGTTTATGGATTACTGTGAATTATATCTGCAATAAATGCCATTGGTTGTGAATCATATCAGATCGAATTGATCAGTTGGAGAGGCAGTTAGAAGCAATGAGGAATTTACAAAAGTAAGGGGTTGTGATGGATGGCAGTTATAGGGAGGGGGGAAAGTCTCAGATACAGTCACATGGATGGGTTAACTCCAGGAAATGTAAGAGAGGTAGGCAGGTAGTGTAGGAGTCTTCTGTGGCTATCCCCATTTCAAACAAGTATGTTGTTTTGGAAAATGTAGGTGATGATGGATTCTCAGGGGAATGTTGCACGAACAGCCAAGTTTCCAGTATCGAGACTGGCTCCAATACAATGAGGGGTATGTCGGGTTCCAAGAGATCAATTGTGTTCGGGGACTCCCTGGTCTGAGGCACAGAAACACGTTTCTGTAGCCAGCAGTGAAAAATCAGAATGGTGTGTTGCTTCCCTGGTGCCAGGATGAAGGATGTCTCAGAGAGGGTGCAGAATGTTCTCAAGGGGGAGAGAGGCCAGCAGGAGGTCATTGTACACATTGGAAGGGAAAAGGATGAGATTCTGAAGGGAGATTTCAGAGAGTTAGGCAGGAATTTAAAAAGGAGGTCCTCAAGAGTAGTAGAACATAGAACATAGAAATGTACAGCAGAGAACAGGCCCTTTGGCCAACGATGTTGTGCCAAGGTTTAATCCTAAGGTAAAATATAGTAACTTAACCTAAACACCCTTCAACTCACTGCTATCCATGTGCATGTCCAGCAGTCTGTTAAATGTCCCCAATGACTCTGCTTTCACCACCACAGCTGGCAATGCATTCCATGCATTCACAACTTTCTGCATAAAGAACTTACCCCTGACATCTCCTTTATACCTTCCTCCTAATATCTTCAAACTATGACTCCTCGTACCAGTGAATCCTGCCCGGGGAAAATGTCTCTGGCTATTGACTCTATCTATTCCTTTCATTATTTTGTACACCTCGATCAGGTCTCCTCTCTTCCTCCTTCTCTTCAGAGAGAAAAGTTCAAGCTTATTCAACCTTTCTTCATAAGGCAAGCCTTCCAGTCCAGGCAGCATCCTGGTAAACCTTCTCTGCACCCTCTCCAAAGCCACTGTATCTTTCGTATAGGAGGGCGACCAGAACTGGACACAATATTCCAAGTGTGGTCTCACCAGGGACTTGTAGAGCTGTAGCAAAACCTCGCGGCTCTTAAACTCGATCCCTGGTTAATGAAAGTCAAAACACCATATGCTTTCTTAACAAACCTATCCATTTGGGTGGCAACTTTGAGGGATCTATGTACTAGCACACCCAGATCCCTCTGTTCCTCTACACTGCCAAGAATTCTGTCTTTAATCCTATATTCAGCACTTGATTTTGACCTTCCAAAAAGCATCACTTCACATTTATCCAGGTTGAACTCCATCTGCCATTTCTCAGCCCAGCTCTGCATCCTGTCTATGTCACACTGCAGCCTGCAGTAGCCCTCTATACTATTGATGACACCTCCAATCTTTGCGTCATCTGCAAATTTACTGATCCACTCCTCAACCTCCCCATTCATGTCATTTATAAAAACTACAAAGAGCAGAGGCCCAAGAACAGAGCCCTGTGGGACCCCACTCAACACTGTCTTCCAGGCAGAATACTTCCCATCTACAACCACTCTCTGCCTTCTGTCAGTTAGCCAATTCTGAATCTAGATAGCCAAATCTCCCTGTATCCAATATTTCCCTTTCCTAATAGGGCCATCTACATATTGAATGAGAAAACTTTCTTGAACACACTTAAGAAATTTCTCCCCATCCCCATAACACTGTTGCAGTCCCAGTCTATGTTTAGAAAGCTAAACTATTACAAACGTATTATTCTTAGAGCTATCTGCCATCTCCTGACACATTTGCTCCTCAATTTCCTGCTGACTATTGGGGCCCTATAGTGCAATCCCCTCAAAGTGATCACCCCCTTCTTATTTCTCAGTTCTATATAAATAGCTTCACTGGACGATCTGTCAGGAATATCCACGATAAGTACTGCAGTGAAGGTATCCTGAATCAAAAATGCCAGTCTCCTTTCTATTCTTCCTATTGATATGTACCCTGGAACATTGAGCTGCCAGTTCAGTCCCTTCCTCAGCTATGTTTCCTGTCCTGCTTGAGCCTGCCTTGGCTATTTAATTTGCTGTCTTCAACTTCTGTACCAGCCTCAACCTTCTCACTTGTCTCACTACTGTTTTGAGTCTCACCCCCACCAATCTAGTTTAAGCCCCCCAAAGTAGCTGCAGCAAATTTCCCTGCCAGGATGTTGGTCCCCCTCTAATTCAGGTGCAACCCACCTCTCTTGTAAAAGTCACTTCTCCCAGAAGAGATTTCAAAGATCCACAAATCTGAATTCCAGCTTCTTGCAATAGCTCCTCAGCATTCATCAGCTCTATGCTTCCATTCCTCTCTCACTAGTACATGGCACTGTGGGTAATCCAGATAATATTATCCTTGAGGTCCTGCTTTTTAGCCTCTTGCCTAAAGGTCCTGCTTTTTAGCCTCTTGCCTAACTGCCTATATTCACTCTACAGAATGTTATCACTTTTTCTGCCGATGTGGTGTACAACAACCTGTATCTGCTTATAATCCCCTTTGAGAATTTGCTGCAATTACACCAAGATGTCCTTGACCCCAGCATCAGTGAGGCAACCTATCATCCTGGAGACTTACCCATGGTCACAGAAACGTCTGCCTGTACCCCTGGCTTGACAGCCCCCTTTCACAATTAATTGCTTTTATATTGCCATATCATGGAGGAAGTGAGGACTGCAGATGCCGGAGATCAGAGTTGAAGAGTGGAATGCTGGAAAAGCACAGCAGGTCAAGCAGCATCCGAGGAATAGGAGACTCCATATTTCGGGCATAAGCCCTCCATCAGGAATGTGGGGGAGGTGTGGGGTGGGAGAGCAAAAGGGGCTGAAAGATAAATAGGAGACTGGGGTTGAGGTAGCTGGGAAGGCAATAGGTAGATGCAGGTGGGGGGTGATAATGATCGGTCAGCGGTGAGGGTGGAGTAGAAAGGTGGGAAGGAAGATGGACAGGTAGAGTTTAAGAGTGTGGTGCCAAGTTGAAGGGTGGGATGAGGTGAGGGGGGAGGCAAGATGCCATACCATGCTTTACAGCAGAGACAGTCATGTGCCAAAGATGGTATTTTTGTCTGACAGGTTATCCTCCACAACAGTATTCAAAAAGGTATACTTATTTGAGAGGGGGTTAGTGACGGGATACTCTTTGCTTATGGAACAACAATGTTCTAACCCAGCATTTTGCTTGCATTTGAACAAGTTACTTTCTTAAGCAATGAATAACTGAGATTTTAATTGCTTCTACCAAAACCGTAAAAAAAAGTCAGTTCTTTAGCATTTTCTGAGACATAATTTTCCAAGAGGTAAAAGATAATGCCAGATAATGTGTCACCAGAAACGCCAAGTATTTTCCCTGGGGTGGGGGAGTCCGAACCGAGAGGGTTAGCTGTAGGGTGAGAGGGGAAAAATTTAAAAGTGACCTGAGGGGCTATTTTTTCATGTAGTGGTCGTGCGTGCATGGAATGAGCTGCCAGAGGAAGTGGTGGAGGCTGGTACAATAGCAACGTTTAAAAGGCATCTGGATGGGTATATGAATTGGAAGGGTTTAGAGGGATATGAGCCAAGTGCTGGCAAATGGGACTAGATTAGATTAGGACATCTGGTCAGCATGGATAAATTGGACCGAAGGGTCTGTTTCTGTGCTGTATATCTCTATGACTCTCTGACCCTGTGACTGCATTGGAGTCAGTCCTTCTGAACTTTTTTTGTTAATGGTTCAGGTACAAACCCAAGAATAATTACTTTTTTAAGAAAGGAACCATGATACAAAGCCAGAAAAATCTCAGTAAGTTGTAAATAAAGTTAACATATTGAAAACCCTTTAAATGCTTCTACATTTTCGTGTCCAAATTGGATAAAATTCCCTAACGATGGGCAGATATTTTAGAATACGGTAGACATTCTGAATCAAAATCGTTGTATATTGGAAGAAATATTACATAGCTGAGCTGCTACGATAATTATATCATCAGAGTGGATGATTTACTTCGATGCTCATTTGCATGGGTGAGATTTCTGACAGGCTAGCACTGAAGATGCAAAGTTAAAAATCACACAACACCAGGTTATAGTCCAACAGGTTTAATTGATTAGATTAGATTACAGTGTGGAAACAGGCCCTTCGGCCCAACAAGTCCACAATGACCTGCCGAAGCGCAACCCACCCATACCCCTACATCTACCCCTTATCTAACACTATGGGCAATTTAGCATGGCCAATTCACCTGACCTGCACATCTTTGGACTGTGGGAGGAAACCGGAGCACCCGGAGGAAACCCACGCAGACACAGGGAGAATGTGCAAACTCCACACAGTCAATCGCCTGAGGCGGGAATTGAACCCAGGTCTCAGGCACTGTGAGG
Organism: Chiloscyllium punctatum; assembly: GCF_047496795.1. Lineage (NCBI taxonomy): Eukaryota > Metazoa > Chordata > Chondrichthyes > Orectolobiformes > Hemiscylliidae > Chiloscyllium > Chiloscyllium punctatum. Next base: position 74,866,072 of record NC_092760.1, read on the forward strand.
CAGCAGTGCTAACCACTGTGCCACCGTGCCGCCCGTATTTGGAAGCACTAGTTTTCAGAGCACTGCTCCTTCAACAGGTGGTTGTGAAGGAGCAGTGCTCCGAAAGCTAGTGCATCTAATTAAACCGTTGGACTATAACTTGGTGTTGTGTGGTTTTTAACTTTGTACACCCCAGTCCAACCCCGGCATCTCCAAATCATGACTGAAGATGCAGAGTTGGAAGAAAAGAAACAGAACAAAATTCACATATTTAAATTATCATTTTGCAATTTTAATCCGAGACAACTGTAGTCTCAGTGTGTAAACACAGGTCAAAGAATAAAGTGGTAAAACTCATCAAGGGGATTGTAATGCAATTCTGTCATCTAATGCAAGCTGATTGACAACCTACCTCTACCTCAGGGATATATTGCTTTGAGCAGTCAAGGTCACAACTCCTGTCAATATCTTTTCTCTCAAAGGTTAATACAGGGACCTCTGTAACATCAGTTTGCATCAATCAAGTTCACCAGGGCATTACTTTTGTCATATTCTCAATGAAGAAGCAACAGATGAATGATAGAGCTTTGAATCCATTATGTCTTGTGGCTCTTCTATTTCATATATTGAACAAGTGGTTTGCATGTTTGTGTTGTCTGAAGATGACACAATGGAAAGTTGCCTTCCATGTAATTATGGCTCCATTTTTCCATACTGGCTAAAGTAAGGTGGGAGAAAGTGAGGACTGCAGATGCTGGAGATCAATGTCGAGAGTGTGGTGTAGGAAAAGCACAGCAGGTCAGGCAGCATCCGAGGAGTAGGGGAATCAACATTTCGGGCATAAGCCCTTCATCAGGTATGAAGAGCTTATGCCCGAAATGTTGAATCTCCTGCTCCTCAGATACCGCCTGACCTGCTGCACTTTTCCAGCAACACACTCTTGGCTAAAGTAAGCTGCAAAGGTCACAAGGATGATGGGAGATATATTGCTCACACTTCAATTAAAATAATAATGGAGCACACCATCGACTCTTTTGAATGACTCCACAGATATCTGGAAAAATCAGGCAATGTTCTCAAAGTGACTGCGGGGACAGAAAGCATAAAAACAAAGTGCTGGCTACACTCAGACGATCTGGGAAGAACGTTGTTGCACCAGCCTATGGGAGATACCCACGTGAATGACATTTGAAAAGTATTAAACTGAGTCTATGGGGGAGACTTCCCAGATCCTGAGAAGCCATAGCAAAAAAATTGGGAGATTTGCAGATGATGTCAAAACTGACAAGTAACATTTTCCAAACAAACCCTCAAAAACTAGAAAAGACTCTCACTTGTAAATGGCATGTTAACAGGGATTATTGCCTTTACTATTACTTTATCTCAGTTAATTAGTATGGATATTCATATTCTACATGTCATAGAATCATAACATCCCTATAGTGTGGAACCAGGCCATTCGGCCCATCGAGCACACTGACACTTTAAAGAGCATCCCATCCAGACACACTCTATCTCTGTAATTCTGCACTTCCCACAGATAATCCACCGAGTCCACACACTCCCTGGATACTTTGGGCAGTGTAAAATGGCCAATCCACCTATCCTACACATTTTTGGACTGTGGGAGGAAACCAAAGCAACCCCACACAGACACAGGGAGAATATGAAAACTCCACACAGATAGTTGCCTGATAGGTGGATTTGAACCTGGGTCCCTAGTGCTCTGAGACAACAATGCTAACCACTGAGTCACTATGTCACTCCCCACTGTATTGCATAGAAACTAAACTTGAAGAACCCCTGATATGAAAGACTCAGCAAGTGGCTGGTGACTCCAACTCACTTATGCTCCTCCGGACTCCACCTTAGACACCTGCACAAAAGTCTGAGGCACAATCCATGGCCAGTGACCACAGCAATATGTGACCATGAGAGCTGTCATTTGAGATGTACCAGTATCTCTGCATCTCCAACCCATTACTACAGTGTTGCACTGCCATGCTGCACCTTGGAGCATGTTCATCATAATGCTGCTGCAAGGACACTGTGCACAGTAACAGGCATCAAACTCACAAATTAAACCAATAGATACCTCAGGTTGCTCACTTGCTCTCTCTGCGCTCACTCCCTTTGTGCCTACCTAAATAACCCTGCCTTGCATTAAGGAATTTGAAGAAGTATTCCAAGTGAGCAATCAGACAGCACAAAGGCCATGCAGGTTAAGCAGTTTGTGCGGCTTGGAGGGGGAGATGGGGGTGTGCAAGTAAGAGAAGATAGAATATAGAACATAGAAGAATACAGCGCAGTACAGGCCCTTTGGCCCTCAATGTTGCGCCAATCCAAGCCCACCTAACCTACACTAGCCCACTATCCTCCATATGCCTATCCAATGCCCGTTTAAATGCCCAGAAAGAGGGAGAGTCCACCACTGCTACTGGCAGGGCATTCCATGAACTCACAACTCGCTGAGTAAAGAACCTACCCCAAACATCTGTCCTATACCTACCACCCCTTAATTTAAAGCTATGCCCCCTCATAATAGCTGACTCCATACGTGGAAAAAGGTTCTCACGGTCAACCCTATCTAAACCCCTAATCATCTTGTACACCTCTATCAAGTCACCCCGAAACCTTCTTTTCTCCAATGAAAACAACCCCAAGTGCCTCAGCCTTTCCTCATACGATCTTCCTACCATACCAGGCAACATCCTGGTAAAAGATAGTACGGGCAATTGAGAGAGTGGTAGATCATGAGCCTTGGTGGGAGGTGGGTGCAGGAGCAGAGAGTGAGCGTGAGTGTGAGAGTCCAGATAGTGCCAATTACTCTGGCAGAGTGAGGAAGATCATTCAACTTCTTTCAATATTGTTGAGTATTCTGCTGGATTGTGGACATTGCACTGACCTGGGAAGCAACCCCAGATCAAACTGGCGTGGACTGTTGTCCTCAGCCATTCCTGGGAGAAAGATACATCCCTCCTTTGCATTACTCATCCATAGCTACAGAGCACCAATTTCCCCTTGCCTACCATGGCCAGGGTGAATGTCTCCAATCAAGCAGGGCAGTTCGGGACTGCTGGGTCTTGTCCTGGTGCATTTGAATATAGTGCTGGCATCAGGAATGTTGAAAATACTGGCAGATGAAGTCTGTACAATAATACTTGGATGAGAGGGGTGCCATAGAAGATGGTAGGTAGTTAATGAGGTGAGTTTGAGATGATTGCATGAGAAAATTTGCTCGGCCTCATAAAATAACTCTTCACCAATTTCTGATAAGGTTTAGACCATTGTGCAAACCAAAACATTTTTTTTTTAATTTTCAAAATTATACCCATAATACTTTCTGTATCAATTAAAAGAAGTTAATTGAAAATGATAAGACTCTATAACAGAAAAAAAAGAGCACTGGAGCTAGTTTTCATGTGAATCTTTTTCAAGAAATGTACTTCACATATGGCAGTACTTCAAATTGAAAGTCAAAACCTCAGTGCTTTCTTACATATTTGCAACAGTTGGCATTCTTTTTTGTAAAGTCAAAACACATTTAAGGGTTGGGCTAACATCTCGTAGTTTGGTTTGCCATGTGACAAGACCAATTATATCTTTATTCAATGTAGAATGAGATACCTGGAGTAACAATAAGTGTTGCTAATACACGCCTGCTGTTGTTTTCTGGCACCGCAGTGGCTAGTTTCTTACACCTTGGCATTTATTTGAAATATGGCACATTTTTAAAAAAGGCAAATGTGGATGTTGTCGCTCTTATAATCATTGCACAGCAAGGATCGAGCACATTACTTTCACTGAGATGTACAAAGTTAAAAATCACACAACACCGGATTATTGTTCAACAGGTTTATTTGAAAGCATTAGCTTTCGGAGCGCTGCTCCTTCATCAGGTGGTTGTGAAGAATAAGATCGTAAGACACAGAATTTATAACAAAGGTTTACAGTAAGTGAAATGATATATTGAAAAAGACTTGTTAAGTCTCTCATCATTTAGAATGAACACATTGGTTTCAGTTCATGCAAATGTAAATTGCAGAACTTTTAAAAGTTACATTCTCAAGTGAACTTTAACAATTAGTGTCATGTCGGCCCAGAGAGTGCAGTTAAGGTGTGAGGTGCCCTGTGTGAGACTGTCTGTGTCACAATGACCAGACTGATTCTAATCTAAAAAACGGACTTACAGAACCTTACATGGATTCATGTAGTTTTTGAGCAAAGTAAAGTATAATTCTGCAAGTACAATTTCACCCACAAACTTATAGGTGCATGTGTGTGTGTGTGTTGCGGGGTTGGGGGGGGCGGTGGTATGAGTGGCTGTGAGAGTGTGTGCGTAGGTGTGTGAATGTGAATGCAAAGGGGTATAAGTCTGTGAGAGGGTATGTGTGGGAGTGCATGTGTGAACATATGAGAGAGGGTCTGTGTGAGTGCATGGGTCTGTAAGAGAGAAAGAGAGCGAGAGAGAGTGTGTGTGCACGCGCACGCGCACATGTGTGTATGAGTGTCTGTGTCTGTCCGTGTGTGTACCTGCCACGTAAAAGGTGGGAGGTGTCCCTACGCGTAATGGTGGTATCCCGTGTTGACACTCTGACATGTCTTGCAGCATTGGACTATAACCTGGTGTTGTGTGATTTTTAACTTTGTACACCCCAGTCCAGCAACAGCATCTCCAAATCATGACGAACATCCACACCACTAAATGCCAGCTTAAGATGGAGAGGAACTCCAAGAAGATCACACATATCATCACTGACATCAAGTTTCAACAGAAATGCAAGCAAGCAGGAAAGATCCCAAAAGGATTACGGATGACAACCCACTCAAGTTGACCTACAACACAGATCACGCGGAAAGACTTTGCCACCGCACCTCTCGCAAACTCCTCAATTACCTCATGCACCAACTCAACAGTAGGTCCCACAACCTTGAAATAAAGATGGAGTCCACACTCTCACTCTGCACTCAGGATACAGCGGTACAATTGTGGGACATTGCCAATCAGGCAAGGCAACAAAACTACACCGCGTATATGCACATCAAGAACAAGAAACTGGAGAAACTTGGCATCACCACCAGCAGTAGCCAAGCTCACCCTGGCACTACTATGGAAAATGTTATCACCGTGGGGAAGTTGACTGTGAACTTATTGGACCACACCCTTCAACCGGAAGAGATTGAAGTTCTTAGCAGGAGTCTCAATTTCTACCCCACCACCAAAATGGACCTCGTGGTTCTTGCAGCAGACATGGAGGAATTCATCAGATGAATGAGACTCCGAGAATTCTTTCAAGATGCCAGCAATGATTTCAGTGAGCCCACTGAGGAACCAGAACAGTCATCATAGGGATCTGTAGAGGAGCAACCAAAGAAGGAGTCAATTTGGACTAGAGGGCCACTCTCCTGGGCTTGACATGTATGCTCAAACTGTCAGGAGATATATAAATGCCAGATTCATCAGTTGCACCCACAAGGTAGAGCAAACATCACCCGATCACAATGCAACGCCATCCATGCTCTCAAAGCTAATCACAACAATGTCATCAAACCAGCAGATAAAGGAGAAGCCATTGTCATTCAGAATAGAACAGATTACTGCAAGGAAGTGTAGTGACAACTGAATAACCAGGAACACTACAGGCAACTACCAGCTGATCCGACCAAAGAACACACCCGTGATCAAAACACATTGATCATGACTTCGGATCCAGTCATTCAGAGTTCCCTACGCACCCTCATCCCACATACTTCACACATAGGTGACTTATACTGCCTTCTGAAGATACACAAAGCCAACACACCAGGACATCCCACTGTATCAGGCAATGGGACCCTGTGTGAGAATCTCTCTGGTTATGTCAAAGGCATATTGAAATCCATTGTACAGGGGACCCCAGCTTCTGTTGCGACCCTACAGATTTTTTACAGAAACTCAGGACCCACAGACCAGTCGAACCGGGAACATTCCTCATCACAATGGACGTTTCCGCACTCTACACCAGCATCCCCCACAATGATGGCATCGCGGAAACAGCCTCAGTACTCAACACCAACAACTGCCAATCTCCAAACACCATCCTACAACTCAGCCGCTTTATCCTCGACCACAGTATTTTCACCTTTGACAACCAATTCTTCATCCAGACACATGGAACAGCCATGGGGACAAAATTTGCACCCCAATATGCCAGCATCTTCATGCATAGGTTTGAACAAGATTTCTTCTCTACGCAGGACCTCCAATCAACCTTATACACTAGATACATTGACAACATTTTCTTCCTCTGGAGCCATGAGGAGTCACTGAAACAACTACACAGTGAAATCAATGAGTTTCATCCCATCATTAAACTCACCATGAACGACTCTCTACTATCTGTCTCATTCTCGGACACATGCATCTCCATCAAGGATGGACACCTCAGCACCACACTCTATTACAAACCCACAATGCTACACTTCCACAGTTTCCACCCGAAACATATTAAAACAGCCATCCCCTATGGACAAGCCCTACGCATACACCAGATCTATTCAAATGAGGAGGAACATGACGGGCACCTGGAAGTACTCAAGAACGGGGTACAATGCTCAACTCATCGACCGTCAGTTCTGACGTGCCACAGCAAGGAACTGTAATGACCTCCTCAGGAGACAGACACATGCTGCAACCGACAGGGTACCCTTCGTTGTTCAGTACTTCCCAGGAGCTGAAAAACGACACCATGTTCTTCGCAGCCTGCAACACATTATCAATGAGGATGAGCACCTCGCCAAGACCTTCCCCACACTTCCACTTCTTGCCTTTAAACAATCACCAAACCTCAAACAGATCATTGTTTGTAGCAAACTGCCCAGCTTTCAGGACGATACCATACAACCTTGTAGGCGCTGCAAGACGTGTCAGAATGTCGACACCGATACCACCATTATGCATGGGGACACCTCTCACCATGTATGTGGCAAGTGAATTGGCCATGCTAAATTGTCCGTAGTGTTAGGTAAAGGGTAAATGTTGGGGTTATGGGTGGGTTGCGCTTCGGCAGGTCAGTGTGGACTTGTTGGGCCGAAGGGCCTGTCTCCACACTGTAATCTAATCTAATCTACTCATGTGACTCAGCCAATGTTGTCTATCTTAGTCGCTGCAGGCAAGGATACCCTAAGGCATGATACATTGGTAAGACTGAGCAGAGGCTACGGCAACAGATGAATAGACACTGCAAAACAATCAACAGACGGGAGTGTTCCCTCCCAGTTGGGGAACACTTAAGCAGTCTGGAACACTCGACCTCAGGCCTTTGGGTGACCATCCTCCAAGGTGGACTTCAGGATGGGCAGCAACAAAAAGTGGCTGAGCAGAGGCTGATAGCCAAGTTCGGTACCCATGGGGAGGGCCTCAACTGGGACCTTGGGTTCATATCACACTGCAGATGACCCCCATTGCACTATACACACACACAGACACAGAAACACAGACACAGTCCGACCGACAGACAGACAGATACACACACCCCGACAGACACACACACAGTCCAACAGACACACACAGTCTCCTGTAGACCCATACACTCACACAGACCCTCTCTCATATGTTCACACACACACTCCCACACTCATACATGCACCCTCTCGCAGACTTATCCCCTGCATACTCACACTCACATATACACACACTCTCTCACAAACACTCATAACTCCCCTAACTCTCCTGCAACATGCACACATACACGTATAAATTTGTTGATGCATTTGTACTTACAGAATTACATTTTACTTTGCTCAAAAACTGCATGAATCCATGTAAAATTCTATAAATCCGTTTTTTTTTAGATTAGAATCAGTCTGACCATTGTAGCACAGACAGTCTCACACAGGGCATCCCACACCTTCAATGCACTCCCTGGGCCAACATGACACTAATTGTTAAAGTTCACTTGAAAATGTAACTTTTAAATGTTCTGCAATTTACATTTGAAACAACTGAAACCACCATGTTCATTCTAAAAGACGAGAGACTTAACAAACAATCCAGACATTTTTCAATACTTTTCAGTTACAATACACTGCAAACCTTTGCTAAGACTTCTGTGTCTTACAATCTTATTCTCCACAACCACCTGATGAAGGAGCAGCGCTCCGAAAACTAGTGCTTCCAAATAACCTGTTGGACTATAACCTGGTGTTGTGTGATTTTTAACTTTATACACCCCAGTCCAACACCGGCATCTCCAAATCATCACTGAGATGTTTTTGATTTCCTTTGAAAGAGGTTTGACCTTTTATTTAAAAAATACAATAAATCACATCCTAGATTAGAATGGTGCTGGAAAAGCACAGCAGGTCAGACAACATCCGAGGAGCAGGAAAATCAACGTTTCAGGCAAAAGCTCTTGCCCGAAACGTCAATTTTCCTGATCCTCGGATGCTACCTGATCTGCTGGGCTTTTCCAGCACCACTCTAGTCTAGACTCTGATCTCCAGCATCTGCAGTCCTCACTTTCACCAAATAAATCACACCCCTCCACCCTCCTCAAAGAAATCTCTTATAAATCCGCTGTAGAAATAAATGAATGAACAGACAGATTTAGTGAAACCGAGTAACGCAAATTAGAACATCAACTTTAATTCCCTATTTCAAGACTTCCAATAACATCAGTGATTTCAATCAATACTCTCTGCTTGTCTTTGGTTCAATTTGCTTCAACTTTACCATATCATTTCAGTCACAGAATGTTCTTGGCAGGTTGACATGACCTGCTTGTTTCTGCAAAGTTTCATTTTCTCCTTTGTATTTTCATGCTTGTTGATGCTCCCATTCTTGTCCTCAACATTCGATAAGTTACATTCAATTTTCATTTCAGAATGTAGTCAGAAAATGTGTGACAAAGTCTTAATTTTTCCATTTTAGCAAAAAAAAAGACATTACTAAAATAACCTTACTTTCAAAAGTTTCTCTATTAATTTATACTTGTTGCTAGGTTTTGCAACTGCTGCAATGACATGTCCTAATTTATTGTCCCCTATCTGCATTAGCATTTAATCATCTATTCTAATTAAATTCTCACCGGTCTGTCATTTCAGTGGAGTCATCACATAGATTTTTATGAACTAGCTTAACAGAAAGCCGCTGTTTCCAAGGTTGCGGACTGCAGTGGTTCAAGAAGGCAGCTCACCACCACCTTCTCAAGGGTAACTATGACAGGTAATAAAATGCTGATCCAGCCAGCAATGCCCAAATTCCACAAAATGAATGACTAAATAAAGAGTTGTCCCGAGCGACATGCAGCCAAGAGATATTTGTGTGATGTAGATACAGATGATTAGTTTCACAGGTTTCTTAGATTTTTAGAAGCAATAGTTAAACCTAAAATTAACACACTAGCTTTGAACAACTCTGGAATTCACTGAGAAAGAAGTCAGCACAGATACTTTTGCTGAGTTGTTTCCTCTAGAAAGAAGTGCATCAAATGTGAATTGGAATTATAAACATAAGAAAAATGGACCATGGAATTTAATGGAAGCAGACGTAGAATGAATAACAGGAGATCATAGTCTAACCATGTCTTGTTTACACGTGACATTTACAAAGCTGCACATTGTTGGGAGCAATGATAGAAGGGCAGAAGGAGTGGATAGAATGTTATTCAGATGGATGTCAATGGAGTTAGACTTGTTGTGGAACATAAACTCTGGCATGGAGCAATTGGGTCAGGTGGTCTCTTTGTGTAGGCGAAAGTGAGGATTGCAGATGCTGGAGATCAGAGTCAAGATTAGAGAGGTTCTGGAAAAGCACAGCAGGACAGGCAGCATCAGAAGAGCAAGAAAATCGACATTTCTGATGAAGGGCTTTTGCCCGAAACATTGATTTTCCTACTTCACGGATGCTGCCTGGCCTGCTGTGAATTTCCAGCACCACTCTAATCTTGACTCTGGTCTCTTTGTGTGCTGATAGATACAGGTAGTTCTTCTATAACGTGATGGTTGCATTCTTGTGCAACTCTATGTTGTAGAAAAAATGCACTTTAAAAAAAACGTTTAAAGTGTAGGCAATGTAATCACATTACAGCCAACACAGGTTGTAAAACCTCGCACTTTAAAAACAATGCCCCCAATTTGTCAATGGCATTATAATGAAACATGCATTAATGAAACATGCATTTTGGAAGAACAACCAGTAGGATTTTCTTGTGGACTTTGGGGCCTCAATACCCAGCAGCATCAAGGTTAGTGGCATTAGCTTTTGGGCTCATTAGTTAGCCACTTCTGCACTCACAGTCTATAATAGGAAGGTGTGAGGGGATCTAAAAGCTGCAAGTTCAATCAGGTCTTAGTGGCTCCTCCAGGAGTATGGGGGACTGCTGTGTCAGGTCCATGAACTCTGTGGAACCTAATGTTGGTGCACCTGAGAAGGAAGAAAGAATCCAGTGCAGAAATGATGAGGGCCAAAGACATTAATAACCTCAGAGCAGATAGCTATACATTCTTCCATTAAGTTTTGTCAATTAATTTTTACTACAGTCATGAGGAATCAATCATAACGTTTTCTTGAGTTATAAAAGAGCAAGATTATTATCTGCTTACCACAAGAACAATAATAAAGTAACCAATTAAATAACTTTGTATTAGGTTTTCATTTTCTTTAAATAATCTATTAATCAGGTTTCTTTAATAAATGCATTTATTGGATTATAAAATAATACCTATTGAACAAATGTGCAAAAACTGGTTAACATACCTAATCAATAATAGGGAAATCTAAATGTTTATCTTTCTAGATCACCCGAGCACACACACCCTTGGAGTCAGCACCAAGCCTTCTACCACCATAAATCACATTCTGTACTATTCAGTAATTAAACACAAACCACCAAATGCTTCTACAGACAGAAAACAAGCATCAAGTAATCATAGAACCACTACAGTGTGGAAACAGGACATTTGGTCCAACAAGTCCATACTGGCCCTCCAAAGAGTATCCCAACCAGACCCATTCCCCTACCCTATTACTCTACATTTCCCGACTAATGCTCCTAATCAAGACATCCCTAAACACTATGCACAATACAGCATGGCCAATTCACCCAACCAGCACATCTTTGGATTGTGGGAGGAAGCCAGAACATCCAGAGGAAACCCATATAGATATAGAAAGAACTCGCAAACTCCACATAGACAGTCGCCCGAGGCTAGAATTGAATGCAGTTCCCTGGAGCTGTGGGGCAGTAAAGCTAATTACTGAGACACCGTGCCACCCACATGAAGGTAGCTGAAGCATTTAAATTCTACTTCTTGTGGAAGAGGTGGGATGGAGTCTATTCTCATGTGAGGCAGCATTTGAGATGATATCAGTTGGGAATGTTTTGCTGAAAATGTTTCCATTAAAGTTAAGTCAAAGTTTCAACTTGACTGACTTATGAACTGCCCCTGTTGCATGCTCCCAGTACCTGTGTCAATAACTTCACCAAAGATTGCACACAGCATGGCCAAAAATAGAGGTGAATGAGTTAGAGTGAGAGTGAGAATAAGAAAGACTAAGAGAGAGTGTGTGAGAAAGTGACAGAGAGTGAGTGTTACTGTGACTCTTGAGTCTTCACTAGAGTGATTCTTTTATCTGGCCATCTCAGTGAGGTACAATGTGTATGACACCTTTGTCACCTTCACTATAATATGCAATCTGCTGTGGCAGAACCATAGTCTCAGAGCAGATACAATGCTATTCTGAGAAAAATACAATACCCTGTAGGAAGAATGGAGATGATTTGGAAATGGATTTTGTGGCCATTATCCCATGCCATTAATTTAAAGCTAATTGAGAGAAGCACCATGTGGAGCAAACATGTTGAAATAAGGTTTTTGGGCTGAATGGTCATAGAAACATAGAAATACAGAAGATAGGAGCAGCAGGACGCCATTCAGCCCTTTGAGCCTGCTCCACCATTCAACACTGCTGATCATTCAACTCAATAGCCTAATCCTGCTTTCTCCCCATCACTTGTGATCCCATTCACCTCAAGTGCTATTTCTAGCTGCTTCTTCAATACATTCAATGCTTTTGTATCAATGAATTCCACAGGCTTACCACTCTCTGGGTGAAGAAATGTCTCCTCATCTCCATTCTAGATGGTCTCCCCGAAATCTTCAGGCTGTGACCCCTGGTTCTGGAAATACCCACCAACAGGAACACCCTCCCTGCCTTTACACTGTCGAGTCCTGTTAGAATTTTGTAAGTCCCTCTGAGAACCCCCTTCATTCATCGCAACTCCTGTAAAAACAATCCTAACCTCGTCTGTCTCTATACTGTAACAAATAACTCTGTATAACCTCCCAATGATGTTTTTAAACTCTTCTGGTAGTCTGGGGTAGTAGTGGCATGAAGCAGACGATGTCAGGAGGTGTGCATGCAAATGTTGTCACAAGCTCTGAAGAAACTATGGCCCATCTCAGGTAAAAAAAAGTTTTGAGCCAACTTGAGTTCTTATCCATTTGCGTTGAAGATTTTGGTTTCACCAAAACCTTACCTCATTTCAATTTCTTGCAGAAGAATATCTCAGCTATAAGTGTAAGGTAGGACTTGGCAGTGGAAAAGGGAAACCTTTTTGTGAAGGAAGGTGTTCATCTACATTGAGGGACTGATGACCTCCATTACAAGAATGTGAAATCATGGAGGCTATGGAAGATGGTCAATCTGGAAAGAAAGTTTGCAACAAGTGACCAATTGTCTGTCCACTGAACTATGTGTGGCACTGGAAAAGCATAGCAGGTCAGGCAGCATCTGAAGAACAGGAGAGTTGACGTTTCGAGCGTAAGCCCTTCATGAACTATAACATGTTGTCTTATCAGAAAGATACTTGCACTGTTTTTTGCTGAATCTGTTGAAATGCTTGCCTATACGCAGAGTCACAGAAATATCACAGTGCAAAAGGCGGCCACTTGGCTTAGCACGTTTACATGGGCTGTTCAAACCCACAGCATTACCTAGCACCAATCTCCTGCTTCATCCCCATATTCTTTGCCATTCCCTGTCCATTCATTTGATCTTTCTGTGTCTTTCCAGACTCGTCTTCTCCCAGGACTAACTTGAGGAGAAGTACCTGTACCTAATGCCGAGTCATTGGATTCACTCTATCCACTTGCTCTGGTGAACTGGACAAGTGCTACACCATAAAGTAACAGCGCAGAGAAGCTTTATGAGGAAATACTGTAACTGCAGCTTTGGAGGATGAACCAAGAGAGTGTGAAAACAGTTCCAATCCATGCATGGCTCATGTGCAAAAGCTTTCATCAAGCTTTGGATACTGTTGGGGGGGAACGGCCTAGCAGGTGTAAGCTGCAGTCTCTGGCACAATGTCCGGCTCTGAGGCCCAGAAGGGAAAGGGGAGAGGTGGAGAGCACTAGTTATAGGAGACTCTATAGTTAGAGGGACAGAAAGGCGGTCTGTGGACATGGGCAAGACTCTTTGATGGTTTGTTGCCTCCCAGGTGCCAGGGTCCGAGATGTCTCGGACCGTGTCTTCAGAATCCTTAAGGGGGAGGGTGTGCAGCCAGAAGTCGTGGTGCACATTGGCACCAATGACATAGGTAGGAAGAGGGGTGGGGAGGTCATTCAGGAGCTCAGGGAGTTAGGCTGGAAGCTAAAAGCTCGGACGGACAGAGTCGTCATCTCTGGGTTGTTGCCGGTGCCACGTGACAGTGAGGCAAGGAATAGGGAGAGAGTGCAGTTGAACATGTGGCTGCAAGGATGGTGTAGGAGGGAGGGCTTCAGGTATTTGGACAATTGGACTGCATTCTGGGAAGGTGGGACCTGTACAAGCAGGACGGGTTGCACCTGAACCAGAAGGGCACCAATATCCTGGGAGGTAGGTTTGCTAGCACTTTTCGGAGGGGGGGGGGGCGGTGATTTAAACTAATTTGGCAGGGGGGTGGGATCCGGACTTGTAGTCCAGCAAGTAGGTTAGCTGTTTTTCAGGATGTCCAAGAATGTAGGGAGGCTGTGGAGAAGGTAGCACTGACAGGGAATACTTGCGGATACAGAGATGGGCTCAAGTGTGTATACATCAAAGCAAGGAGTATCAGAAATAAGATGGGTGAACTTAAGGCGTGGATCAGTACTTGGGACTACGATGTTGTGGCCATCACAGAAACGTGGATAGGAGAGGGACAGGAATGGTTGTTGGAGATTCCTGGTTACAGATGTTTCAGTAAGATTAGGGGGGTAGTAAAAAAGGAGGGGTGGTGGCGTTGCTAATTAGAAATGGTATAACGGCTGCAGAAAGGCAGTTCGAGGGGGATCTGCCTTTGGAGGTAGTATGGGCTGAAGTCAGAAATAGGAAAGGAGCAGTCACCTTGTTGGGTGTTTACTATAGGCCCCCCAATAGCAGCAGAGATGTGTAGTAACAGATTGGGAAACAGATTTTGGAAAGGTGCAGAAGCCACAGGATAGTAGTCACGGGCAATTTCATTTTCCCAAATATTGATTGGAAGCACTTTAGATCAAGTAGATTGGACAGGGCGGTGTTTGTGCAGTGTGTCCAGGAAGCTTTTCTAACTCAGTATGTAGATTGTCCAACCAGAGGGGAGGCCATATTGGATTTGGTACTTGGTAATGAACTGGGACAAGTGATGGGCTTGTTAGTGGGTGAGCATTTTGGTGATGGTGACCACAATTCTGTGACTTTCACCTTGGTTATGGAGAGAGATAGGTGCATGCAACAGGGTAGGCTTTACAATTGGGGGAAGGGTAAATACGATGCCGCAAGACAGGATCTGAGGAGCACACATTGGGAGCACAGGCTGTCAGGGAAGGATGTCGTTGAAATGTGGAACTTTTTCAAGGAACAGATACGACATGTCCTTGATATGTATGTACCTGTCAGGTAGGAAAGAGATGGTTGTGTGAGGGAACCTTGGTTGACGAGGGAGGTTGAATGTCTTGTAAGGAGGAAGAAGGAGGCTTACATAAGGTTGAGGAAACAAGATTCAGACAGAGCATTGGAGGGATACAGGATAGCCAGGAGGGAGCTGAAGAAAGGGATTAGGAGATCTAAGAGAGGGCATGAAAAATCTTTGGCATTGTGGGCCGAAGGGCCTGTTCTGTGCTGTACTGTTCTATGTTCTATGTTCTAAGCCTAAAATGGTAGTGTTCCCCCCTCTGATTTTAAGAACCACCTGAATTACAAATTGGAAATCGCATGTTATCGGCAGTTTAATTAATTGATCGGAGTTAAGCATGATTTGTTGTTATTTCTTACGTATACTTGACTACTTTGTTCACTACTGCTCTCGTCGAAGAGACTCCTCTCAGTTAAGAGTATATTTACCGTACTGTTGGACTGCAGCTTTGCATTCAACATAATGAATGCAAGAAGGAGTTAAATATAGTTCTTAGGGAAGGAGTTAAATATAGTTCTTAGGGAAGAAAGTGGGAACAGGATAATGAACCATAATTATATTGAATGGTGGGGCATTGCTCCTATTTTCCATGTTTCTCTGTTGGTGACATTGTGAATACATTGGAGCATCGCAAGCAGTTCCCAACACAATTCACTCTCCAGATTAACAATCTGTGGAAATGAGTTAGAACCAAAGCAATCAACACTCAAATTCAGTTCCCTGCAAAATAATAAATAGAATTCTAAACATATTGGAAATCTTTTCTTGAGCAATAACTTCATCCAGCAATGTCTGAAATACATGGAACGAAAAAGTGCCTGATCAATTGAATTGATCCACAAATCTTTACCCGATACAAAACAAATTGGTTTTGATGCATATTTTTCTAACATTGAAAAGGTGTTAATTCAGTCCTCACTTAATTGTCTATGCTGCTATTAGTTCCATTTCATGGGTTTACTGCCTGTAATGATGGAACATCAAAGCTCTTGCAATCTTTTGGTCATAGTTAATGTTCACAATACTGAATATAACATATAAAATGCCACAATGCTTTGCCAGTAGTTATGTTTTCTAAGGTGACACTGAGTTTAGCAAACCAGTGACCTGCTAATCTAACCTGCGCCAGGACTGTTGTATGTGTAGATCTTTGATTGACCTTAACACGTTTAAAGTAGGGCAGGGGGAGGTGGTAGGGATAGTAAGTAGGGTAGAGGGGAAATAGAATGGAAATAGAAGTGTAGAAGTTTATGACACATTTGGACAAAATAGACAAAGACAATTTCTTCCCACGAGCTGAATTTAGAAGCACAATGGGAAACAAATTTCAGGTTTTAGCCAAGGGATGCAGGCTAAATACAAGGAAGAAACTATTTACACGGCGAGTCATAATGACCTGAAATTCGCTTGTGGAAGCAGTTCAATGCTTTTGAAAATAAATGAATCGGTGCTTAGCAGAAATAATCGTGCAGGTATCTCACATAGGGAATGGAACAAACTGGACTGTTTCATAGAGAGCTGGCATTCACTCAATGGGTCTAATGGCCTCATTCTGTGTCATAATGATTCTCTGTGGGAGAGAATTGTATCCCAAATCCAAAGCTCTTTAAAGTGGATCTGTTTGGCCATTAAAGCAGGCCCAACATTGGACATAATAATAAAAGCAAATTACTGCGGATGCTGGAATCTGAAACCAAAACAGAAAATGCTGAAAAGTCTCAGCAGGTCAAAGCTTTGACAAAGGGTCAGTTAGACTCGAAACGTCAGCTCTTTTCTCTCCTTACAGATGCTGCCAGACCTGCTGAAATTTTCCAGCATTTTCTCTTTTGGACACAATAATGCTCTGCTTAGTCAAAATTTCATCTCATACTTACTGTTCAAATGCATATAACAATATGCAAAATACCAGATAATAGTTAATATCTGTGATCATTAATAACAGAAATCAATGCCTTTATCCTAAATGGCCTAACCAGTGTCCCCTTGTTCTAGACCCACCCCAGCTATGGAAAACATTCTCCCTACACCTAGTTTGTTAGAATTGTAGTCTTTTCAATCAGATCCCCTCTCATTATTCTAAACTTTTGTGAATACAAGTCCAATTCCTCCTCATATGACAATCGCATCAAATTCAGCAGAGCAAGCTTAGAAAAATCATGTAAAAATGAAGACTTGTTTCATCGGGCTGTCAGAAACCCAAATGTGATTCAACAAAAATAAAGGAAGAAAACTGCAGACTCAGAAGCTCCTTTTCTATTCAGTCTAATGATCAGAATCACCTTCAATTCAAAATGGCAAAGCAGCTTTAATACTGATTAAAACAAATCAAGCAGTAGACTTGAGGCCAGTTTCTAAAGTCTGAGTGAATTTGCAATACCTGTCTAGTGTTATGGACCAGGCCAGACCCCCTCAAAACACTTCAAGAAAGTATCCCGGACTGTAACTTTGCTAGTTGTTTTAAGTAGGTATAGAGTGGATATTCCAGGAGTGATGCAGCTGGCCCAACCACTCTGTTTTAAACAAAACAGAATTTATTTGCAAGATTACCAAACAAAAGAGAACAGAGTACAGAATAACTTAATCTATCTGAAAACACAACAGAATATCCCAACTGAATGATGCTGTTCCAAATTCTTGCCCCATAAACACCTCTTGGCAAAAAAGGTAAAATCAAACACAGGTCTAACAGGACAGAGAGAAAGAGAGAGAGATGGAAGAGGGATTCAGCGTGGAACTCCTTCTCCCATGAAGTTGTTTCTTGGATCAGCAGCCTCAAAACTGATTGTTTTCAGTTAACATCCAGACTGCTGAAACCAAACCAAACCAGAGAAAAGCTGAGCTGGGAGAACTGGTCACTGCCCTTTCATTTTACATGTGTTTTTTATATTTGAAAGCCCATATACTGAGGTAGTACATGCTAGCTGTAATCAAACAGACTCTAAAATGCTTTAAATCTAGACCTTTTGGAATCACTGCATTTATGACCGCTCTAGAAAAAAAAAGGTCAAGGACAGCATCACCTTATTAAAGAGTAGCATCATCAGACCTGGATATGAGATTCCATATGTAAATCTGGAATTCAGAAACTCTGTCATATTGAGCAGTAAAATGTAAGTTCTTTTGAATTCCTTCTCATAAGGCACACCAGACTTAGTTTATCAGGCCAATCATCTAGTTTAAAAGTAGCAACTCCAGAAGCATCTGAATACTGTCATTCAGATATGTATTGTACAGACAGTGTTTGTGAGAAAACTGTGAGTGAAATCTAATGAGCTGCTGAAGGAATGTCAAAAAGTACCCAAGCAACACATCTCTTCTGATGAAATATTTTTGCAGCCTGTTCATTTCCATGAAGAAATTGTGACTCATCACTGAGACTAGTACTATGTTGATATTGTTACAATGAGCCATCAAAGATGCACAGTGTACCTTCAGTAAATCTGACTGTGTAGAATGTTAAAATGTTGAAAGGTCGGGAATTTGATTTCTGAAGAGCTGTGACATCTTACTAAGTAGCATGCCCTTTCTTCAGTCTGTTACATCATTTCACTATTTCACTAATTGGCATGAGATACAGAGTGACTTCACATAACTACAATGTATCATAGCAATACAAGAGACTAATCACTATTTCTGCCATTAAACCTTGGGGAGATAATTGATGCTGCTTCTGACTGACAGTACCACTGGTATTTTTTTCTAACACAAGTTCTAAACCACAATGGTCATAGGTAGGAACCACAACTTGTCTACAAGAGGGTGTCAGAGCAGTAATTTACTGATGTCAATTATTTGACCTGTCTCCATCCCACTGAGCAAATTGTGAATTATGCTATTCATCAATAACAAGGCTTCAGACAAATAGTGAGTGACTCATTTCATAGTTAGAATTTATTGAGAGATTTTTATATACTTACAACAATATCCCCATTACGTTCATTCATTGCTAATTTATGGAAGTAACAATAAATAATACATGCAATGTTAGTCACAAAAAACTCAAAGATGAGGCAGTTCTTTTTTATTGCACTTTATTCTTTGTGCATTTTATATTATCACATCTGAAGATTTATTTGCTGTACGTAATTAATTTCAATCTGTTTTGTGTGTTCCTGTATTTTGCCGCCTGGATTATAGTGACGTACTTCCCTAAATTATTGGGAAATGAAGAGCAAATAAAGAGTTTTATTTTGTGTTCAGTTTCTCCATCCAGCTCTATTCCAAATGAACCACAAGAATAAAACAAAAATGTCAAATAAGTCCTGTCAAAGCTGCTTCTTTCAATCGTCATATCACAAACAGGCCAGCAAAAGCTGGATGGTACTCCCTGATAGATGTCAGGGCTGACCCTGCTGCTAGGGTGTGTCTCACCAGCAGGTGCCCTGTCACTCTGGATATATCTTCGATCATCCTGCCAAAGGGCCTGCTGCCCCTGTCATCTACCTGATGTGACATGGTGAGTATTCCCCATTTCCATTAACCAATTCAGTCCTGTAGTCTGAGCCTTCTGCAGGGGCGACAATTACTTCTGCTCTTCTGGAGACTGAACTATGGTCTCGGTTTAATGTGGGCTCCACAAAAGGCAAGAGAAATAGGCACACCTAATGTTCTAAATTCATATCAATGGCAGCACTTTCTTGTAATCTCTCGCCTTTGACTGAGTAGGAAGAGGATCCAATTTTATCTGCTCAGGACAAAACGTAAAATTAATATTGCCACAAGCAATCATGAGCCAGATCTCTATTCTGACTGACAATTACAAAATCCATATTGTGTTCTGGGTCTTAACCACTGGCAGCGTTGGCTGGGATAGTGTGCTGCCACCATTCCTCCATCCTATGCTGAGTCTAAAGGATTGTAAATTATCAGCTGTAGAGAGTAAAGCAACAAAAGAGTCCGAACAAGAGGAGGAACGTGTCTTACATGACAAGGTGAAATTTATTGCATGAAAGTACAATTAACATTAACCAGCCAGGCATAATTGTAACTATCAAAAGATCAAAATGGCACATCTGTCTTCATTGGCAGTTCATACAAGACTGCATGATTCTACACTGAAAGATTGTGTAGCATCATTAGGTTCATTAGAATTAACGCAATTTCAACATTAACTCTTTTGGAACAACTATCTTTCTCAGCAATGAACAGTAAAATCATCACACTAACCAAACCAAATTGGACAGAACTATAACAGTCAATTGGCTGTACACAATGTAGTTGATCTTGACTTTGTGCTGTAATGTAAGATGAAAAAGAGAAAGGTTGTTGGGTAAGATGAGAGAGAGAGAGAGACTGAGTCAGACACAGACAAACATAAAGAGAGATTGAAAGATAGAGAGACACACACAGAGAAATAGAAAGAGAGAGAGAGAGTCAGAGATAGACAGAGAGCAGGTGAAATGGTGATGTGTTAGCTAATGAGCACAATGTAATGCAAAAGCATTTCTTGAAAAAAATCAGAAACCGCTAGAAAAACTCAGTAGGTCTGGCAGCACCTGCGGAGAGAAAGTAGAGCTAATGTTTTGGGTCCAGTGACCCTTTTTCAGAGCAGTTCCAAAGAAGGTCACTGGATCCGAAACTTTAACGCTGCTTTCTCTCCACAGGTGCTGCCAGACCTGCTGAGTTTTTCTAGCAAGTTCTGATTTTGCTTCGGATTTCTAGCATCCACAGTTCATTCATCTTTTGTTAAGGGATTCCTTATGTTGGTCATTGGAAATTCATTTTTTTTGCTGATCTCTACGGGAATCATAATAATGCATTCTATTGTCTGATAGCTCAATGGGGTATTCACCCAATTTCTCTGTCATAAAACTGCAAAATGAATCATTCTGTATCCCTGACCTGCCCAAGGCTGACCTCGCATTTTGACAGTTGTCGGCCTTCCAGAGGCCTGGAAAATTTGGCGAACTGTAGCGAAACCTGCAGAATAGTTTCAAACCACTGCTTCTAGCCCTATTAGCATGTTGTACATGCTGACTTGCCTCATGGGAATGCAATGGCTGCCAACTGTAGGTTCTGACAGAGAAAAGCAGGAAATCAGTGAATTGGAGTGAGCTACCCAACACACTTCCATTTGTCAGCAACTTAACACATCCTCCACCTGAACACAATCCCTCCCACTCGCCTGTATTAAAATGCCTCACCTTGTTTTGCTGTCTTTCATTTTTTTCTCAATTAAAACAATAAATAATGGCATGATTAATGAAGCCAATGAACAGGAACTTGCAGAGAATGATGGGAACAGAAACAATGAAACATTTCTGTAGCATACTGGATGGGCAACTTTTATTCATTCATGGGGAAAGGGGGAGGGGAGGGGGGGGGGGGCAGCATTTATTCTCTATCCATAGCTGCCATTGAGAGCTTGGTTGTGAACTATCTTCTTGAACCTCTGTAGCTTATTTAATCATACAATTATAGCATACCTAAAGTGTAGAAGCAGGCCATTCAGACCATCCAGTTCACCCTGACCCTCTGAAAAGCAAACTGCCCAAACACACCCCATCCCTGTAACCCTGTGTTTAGAATGGCTAACCCATCTGGCCTGCACATCACAGGACACTATGGGAAATTTAGCATCATCAATCTGCTTAACCTGCGCATCTTTGGAGTGTGGGAGGAAACCCACACAGATGCAGGAAGTATGTGCAAACTGCACACTGACAGTCATCCAAGGGTGGAATAGAACACAAGTCCCTGGCGCTGTGCGACAGCAGTGCTAACCACTGAGCCTCTATGCTGCCCTATTTTGTTCTGGTAGACACACAACGCTGTTAAGGGATTTCCAGAATATTAACCCAGTGACACTGAAGTAAGGTCAACATATTTCCAAAGTGTGATGATAAAGTGGCTTAGAGGAGAAACAGTGGTATGGTGGTGTTCCTATGTATCCGCTACCCTTGTTGCTTTCAATGACAGTGATTCAAGGTTTGGAAGGTTCTTTCTGAAGAGCCTTCTGCGGTTCATCTCATAGACAGTACTCACTGCTGCTGCTGACTATTGGTGGTGGAGGGAGTGGATGTGGTGACAATCTGAATCATAGTAAGCTTCTTGAGTGTTGTTGGAACTGCACTCATCCAGGGAGGTGGGGAGTATACCATCACACTCCTGACTTGTGGACAAGCTTTGAGGATTCATGAAATGAGTTTCTTGCTGCAGTAGTCCTGGACTCAATACTTATAAAGCTAAGCCAGTTCAGCTTCTGCTTAATGGTGACCCCTGAGAATTTTGATAAGGTTATTGGAATAGAGCAGGGGAATGGGACTGAAATTGATGGGTTAAACATCCTCCTTTTGAGCAATAATGACTTGATTAAGTTAAATCATTACCCAGGATTTAGAATAGATTTTTTTTATTTTCTAAACTTCTGCTGGGTCCTTTGGCAGATTCATCAAAGATTTGACCGGGTTGATGTAGGAAGGTCATTTCCCCTTGAGGGAAGTCTACATCCAGAAGGCATACTCTTAGAATATACAGGGATACATGAACATTATCAAAGGGATGTAATACTGGCACTGGTGCTGTCCAAGGTAGAAACGTTAAGTTGATCCAAGGCTTGAGTAAAGTCCAACCTACTCAACTTCTCCTCATAAAAATGTCACTCCATAACTGGTATCAGCTTAGGTGAACCTTCTCAAGAACTGCCTCCAGTACCAGTATGGCTTTGTTTGATAAGGGGCCCATTACTTTAAATATTTCAGCTGTGGTCTGACTAGTGCTGAACATAGATTTAGCCAAACCTTCCGAATTTTATGATTAGATTAGATTACTTACAGTGTGGAAACAGGCCCTTCGGCTCAACAAGTCCACATCGACCCTCCAAAGAGCAACCCACCCAGACCCATTCCCCTACATTTGCCCCTTCACCTAATACTACAGGCAATTTAGCATGGTCAATTCACCTAATCTGCACATTTTTGGACTGTGGGAGGAAACCCATGCAGACACGGGGAGAATGTGCAAACTCCACATAGACAGTTGCCTGAGGCAGGAATTGAACCCGGGTCTCTGGCGTTGTGAGGCAACAGTGCTAACCACTGTGCCACCATGCCACCCATTCACTTTGAAGTAAAGGGCAACATTCCATTTGCCTTCCCTATTACCTGCAGAATGTGGATGCCACCCTTTTTGTGATTTATGGATGAGGTCTTCCAAATCTCTCTGTTCTGTTAATTTAAGTAATATTCAACTCCTCTACTATTCCTGCCAATAGCCATAACCTCACATTTCCCATATTATCTGCCAAATTTTATCTACTCACTGAACTGTCTATATTCCTTTGCCGACCCTGTGTCATCCTCACCACTTACATTCCTACTGCCTTTTGTGACATTCACAAACTTGGCTTTAGTATATTTACTTTGCTCATCTAAGCCGTTAATATAACGTGAATAACTGTGGCCCCACCACTAATTTCTGTGGCACATCAGAGCTCAAAAGTTATCATCTTTAAAGGACCAATGCTCTATCCATGCTAATGCACCACCTCCAACATCATGAAATCTTGTCTTGTTAAGTAATCTAATATGTGTACCTTAACATACATCTTCTGAAAACCTAAATATATTACATCATCTGCTTCCCCTTTATCTGTCTTGTTTGTTACCTCATCAAAGAATTCACTTAGAATTGTTCAAATCATTCAACATTAAATAGTTACGGCACCTCTGCAGAACCCTCTGGATATCAGTCACATCCTTCCAATTAGGACATCTCTTTATCATTCTTAATCTAAATCTCCTGCAATTTTCATTCTATCTATGAAGCTGACCAATGATTAGCCCTTAAATTCATGAACAGTAAACTTAGTTGATAACCACTTAAAGAATATTTATCCACTGTCTTCTGGAAGTGCATACAAATAATATCCATTTGCAAAACCGCATGTCACGAACAGCGACCTCTTCAAAAAATTCTATTAGATTTATAACCTCGCCCTTATAAAATCTACTTTGAAAAAATATGCAGTTTATCAGAGATTGCCAATGTGTTCAGTTGCCCTACCCTTAATTATAGATCAGTAATTTCCCCGTGACAGGTTTGCAAAGTATCTGATCCCCCACTCTTACGTTGCTTAAAACTCGAGTGTATACACAATTTTCCAATTGGAATAGTTTGCTCCTGAAAATAGGGAACTTTAGAAATTCAGAGTTAGGAACTTTGCAATGTTTTCAACTATTTTAAGGTTTTAAATGAAGTAAAGCAAATTGGTCCAAGAGATGAGTCATTGTTTATTCCCATTTTTCATTTATGTTACTTCACTTACATTGATTTTGGTGAGTCACCAACCCTATTTTAATATTACTTTGATTGGGATGTCTAGCATATTTTTGCAAAAGTGTTATTCATGTCTATCATTTTGTTATTCTCATTTCAAGTATTGCCATTGTCAATACTTACCTCATTCAATTTATACTGAATCATCTTTTAAAAGTAATGCAATGGTGAAAATGCTTATTTTGATATCCCTTGCGCACTCCTTCTTTACTCCATTTTATAGACCTTACAATCTGTTTGGTGACACTTTGTTTTATTTGTATCTCCTCCGTGTGCAAGGGT
Organism: Chiloscyllium punctatum; assembly: GCF_047496795.1. Classification (NCBI taxonomy): domain Eukaryota; kingdom Metazoa; phylum Chordata; class Chondrichthyes; order Orectolobiformes; family Hemiscylliidae; genus Chiloscyllium; species Chiloscyllium punctatum. The sequence continues at coordinate 74,890,500 of NC_092760.1, forward strand.
CTTTATTTATTTAGTTTTTGCATTCTTGTATGTTTTTCCTCTTGTCACCGCTTACCTCTTTCTGTGTGTATGACTCTCCTTTTCTCAAAAATTCAATTTGTCACTCGGGGCACACATGGGTTGTGTTTCATATTGAATTATTTTTGCTACCTCCCACTAAATTTTTGAAATCGTTGAACCTATTAATCAACTTTCTCAGTTTACTTTGCACAGTCACCTTCTTATCCATTAAGTGAAGCTTACCTGAATCTTTGTAACTATTTTGGGCTTAGCACTTCCAAACATTCTGTTCAATCCAATGACATTATGGTCACTATTGGATTTATTTTCATGCATCGTTAGTATCATAGCACCCTCTTGTGGCTATTTGTGTATTTCTTCTGCATATCCCAGAATAACAAGTTCAGTTGTCATTTGACTTGTTTTGTGCTATCCTATGTGTTATGCTTGTCCTGCAAAAAGTATCTCAGTTGGCAGCAAGCTACAATTGTGGATGTTTGTGTGAAACAAGTTTGGATTGGAGCAGCTTTCAGCAAACCACTCCAGGAGTTGAGAAGTTTTTGTTTGCACTTATTAGAACAGTTGAAGAGAATATTTGAGTTGCTCCCATATCGTGATGGTGCCAAAACCAAATGTTGGTATAAGGACACTTTAGGATTAGAAAGTAACTATAAATCAAGAATATAATCTGTCCAATAATTTGCCAAGTTGTGCAAAAGTAAATTTGAAGACAGTGTATTTCATACAATGCTGTATATTAATGTATGCAAAAACATCATCATTTGCATGTGATGTATTTCAATAAGGAGCAGATGTTGTGATCTATCATGTTTTAGATAATAATGTGGATAGACTAGTGTGCAGATAGAATGTGAAGCATTATCTTTGATTTTTTGGAGGAAATTTTCTTTTAAAAAAAAAACATACATGGACGTAGTGAAACTATAAAAACTGATCATAAGCTGCTGAAAGCTATTTTGAATCCAAGGTCCCAAATAACAATTTCAGCTTCAGCCTGAATACTGAGATGGGCTCAGATTGTCTGCCTATTAAGTATGATATTAGTACAAATGATTGAAGGACCATTGTCATGCTAATGCAATATCTAGATAACCATCCTCTCAGATGTAGAACTCAACAGGGTAGATATATCTTCCTTTTCACATGTAGATGAGCTGCCAGTTACAGGAGATAAAATTCATGGAGGAACTCATAGCGGCCTGTGATGTATGATTACTTCACAAATGGGTGGCCAACACAGACAATACATTGAGAAATCAGGCTTTACATTTTGCTTAAGAATCACTTGTCAATTGATAAGATATTCATTCTGTAGGCATCCAGACTTGCCAATCCTAAAAGATGTAGCTCACCCTTTCAATGCAATCTTCATGGTGAATTCTTTGGAATTAATTTCACAAAGAGTTGATCAAGTGACTATCTTTGGAGGCCAGAGTTGAAGAAGTACATGGAAGACACAGTTAAATATAGTCCACAGTGATTTGGACTGAAATCAGCCCACCATTAGTACCTTTGCAAACATGGAAATGACCAGATAGATTATGATACAAGATGTACATTGAATTTAAATGGCAGGAGTTTTTCATTCTGACAGATTGGATGAGCAGTTCTGGCGAGTTGAGACAAAAGTTACAAAAACTCTAGATATTTGCTGCTTATGGGTCCCCCAGAGGAAATTGTGTTTGACAATCGACTTCAGTTTTGTCGAGAAGAGTCTTCAAATTTCATAACGATGAGCAGGTTCCATTTATTGAGTACCACCATATGATTCTGCTTCAATGGAGCAGCAGGACACACACTGAAAAATGTTAAGCATGCTATTGTTTAAGGAAATGTTAAATCCAAATGGGAACAAACATCTATTATCATTGAATCACAAACTGGTGATTTTTTTTTGTTTATATTTTGCAACACATCTCACACAAGTATTGGTAGATATGCAGCCAAACTGTTTCTTGGAAAACAGCCTGGAATAAGGCTTTCATTGCTAAAGCCACATTTAGCACGCAGCCAGTGGAAGAAATAAGTCAATCCATGCAGAAAGGGAGTCTGAAGTTGAACCAAAAGAGCATTATCATAAGTTATACACAACTTTCACTGTTGTGTTGTATATTCATTAAGGAAGGAGGAATGCAATAAAACTTTCTTGAGATTGTTTATCTGTATATGCAAAATTAAACTAGTTTTATTCCTTAAGGATTTCCTTACATTCCCTAATCCTGCACTCAAAATTCAGCTTTGAAATGGAGTAATCATAGAGACATAGAGATGTACAGCATGGAAACAGACCCTTCAATCCAAGTCGCCCATGCCGACCAGATATCCCAACCCAATCTAGTCCCACCTGCTAGCATCCAGCCCATATCCCTACAAACCCTTCCTATTTACATACCCATCCAAAAGCCTCTTAAATGTTGCAATTGTACCCACCTTCACCACTTCCTCTGGCAGCTCTTTCCATACACGTATCACCCTCTGCATAAAAATTTTTCCCCTTAGCTATCTTTTAGATCTTTCCCGTCTCACACTAAACCTATGCCCTCTAGTTCTGGACTCCACACCCCAGTGAAAAGACTTTGTCTATTTATCCTATTCTTCCCTCTCATGATTTTATAAACCTCTATAAGGTCACCCCTCAGCCTCTGATGCTCCAGGGAAAACAGTCCCAGCCTGTTCAGCCTCTCCTTATAGCTCAAATCCTCCAACCCTGGCAACATCCTTGTAGTTCTTTTTGGAACTCTTTCAAGTTTCACAACATCATTCCGATAGCAAGGAGACCAGAACTGAATATTCCAACAGTGGCCTAACCAATGTCCTGTACAGCCATAACATGACCTCCCAACTCCTGTACTCAACACTCTGACCAATAAAGGAAAGCGTACCAAAAACGTTCTTCACTATCCTATCTACCTGCGACTCCACTTTTGGAGCTGTGGACCTATACTCCAAGGTCTCTTTGTTCAGCAACACTCCCTAGGACCTTACCATTAAATGTATAAGTCCTGTTAAGATTTGCTTTCCCAAAATGCAGCACTTCACATTAATCTGAATTAAACTCCATCTGTCACTTCTCAACCCATTTGCCCATCTGCTCAAGATCCTGTTGTAATCTGAAGTAAGCTTCTTCACTGTCCACCACACCTCCAATTTTGGTGTCATCTGCAAACTTACTAACTATACCTCTTCTGCTCACATGCAACCAATTCACTTTTCTCAATGTGTTCATTCAGAAACCTGCCCAGGAGTTTTTGTTTAAGATTATCCACCACCAGCTATCATATTCAGTGGTCAATATATGAATTGAGATTCTTATAAATCCATGAGCTACAAGACTCGCCTTATCAACAAACTCATAACTTGGACCCTAGCTATTTTCTCACCATGAAAACTTTTATGCCAAGGTAGAATATATCAAAACTATCCTGCACAATAATGGCTGCTGTGATCAAATCACCATTCTCCACATACTTCATGCAAACTCACAGTAGGGGCTATTTCTGACCCTCAAAAGGAGCCCACTCTCCAAGAGTTTCCCCGGGAAAGGGAAAGTGTTTGGAAAAAAAATAACTGAGCAACAACCGAAGCTAGCTATCTCACGCTGCTGCAGTAAAGACATGAGTAGTATTCTCCACTAGCAGGATCCTGTCACCAAGCCAAGAAGCCACGGTGTCGAGCATACAAATGAGTAATGTAGCATATGAGTTTCTCTGCAAGTGTAATGCCAGGTATCTAGGCCATACACTTCAATAACTCTGGGACTGTATCAAACAACACATCTCTTTGACAGACCACAGCAAGCAGCATGTCAACTATCTACAACCAGCCTGGGGTTTCAAAACCTAGAACATACCGTTCAGTGTTAGATGTTATTCTGCTATGGGACAGCATTTACTAAAATTCCTGACTGCACTAAGATAACCATTCAGACTCACAATGTGAATCAGTTGCAAATATTTGAAGCAACGTTTTCTTCTTACAAACGACTCCGTTCCTTGCAGGAGAAAGGATTATAAACTACATATTTCTAGGGAAGGTATACAATGGAGCTCCCTTGGTCTATATATTTCAGTTTTTCTGGGCTCACGTTAACAACTTAAACTTGGAAGTGCAAGCATTAATTTCAAAATTGATTGATGATATAAAACTAGGAGATATTGTGAACTGTAGGAGGATAATGACAGATTTCACCAAGACATAGAGAGGCTTGATGGAATGAGCCGACATATGAAAGATGAAATTTAATATAGAAAAATATGAAATTACATATTTTTGCATTACTGTCATGTCTGGTGGGGAAAAATGAATAAGGGGAAGAGAGAATCACAGCTTCACATTACCATTACTGTGCAAAAGGAGGCCATTCGGTCAATTGTGTCTGCATTGAATTATCAAACAAGCATATCTCCTCCTTTCCTCGCAATACATATGATTTATATTCAAATAACTATCCAATGGCTTTTTGAATGCAAAAGTTGAACCTGCCTCCGCTACATTTTTCAGGAAGTGCATCCCATACCCTGACTATTCATTAAGTGAGCAAGGCTTTTCTCTCAACACCCTAGCTTCTTTTGAACACCATTTTAACGCTATGCATTTTAGCTCTTGTTTGTTTTACCACTACCACTCTACTCAGCCTGCTCATGGTTTTGAAAACTTCTGCCAGATCTCATCTTGGCCTTCTTCGCTTCAAAGAGAACAGACCCAATGTCTTCAATCAACCACATTGCTGAAGTTTCTCATTCAAGGACCCATTCTTGTAAGTTCCTTCTGCATCGAAGGGAATAATGACATAAGGACAAAGAGATTGGCTGGACTACACGTTATGCTGATCTTCACTATTAAGGGTTCATTTCATAAGCGGTCCTTTAGTGTGAAATATGGTAAAATGCTCGTGTATATACATTGACATGTCACTGATTTCAGGACAAGAGGAGAAGAGAGAGTTTTAATATAGGACAAATAGACACCATAGCAATAAAAACAGAAAATGTTGGCAAAACACAACAGTTCTGGCAGCATCTGAGGAGAGAAACATTGTGTTTTGACAAGAGTCACCATCAAACTGAAAGCTCAGTTAGCCCTTATGATACCACTCTCCCAAGCAAATCTAACTCAGGGAGGATATTCAATCAGCAGGATGTTGGCTAGTCTGTCCTTTTACTAATTGAGGTAGTTGAGAGGCAAATAATGCCCACTTAAGGGCTTCATTCTATTGCTATATAGAAATCCAGCAGCAGACAGAGAGACCAATTGCTACACAGGGGACGTAAGAAGCAAGCCTGTATAGGTTTGCCTATTGTCTCTTGAGTTGTGTGGGGGGGGGGGAGGTGGTGCAGGGAGTTGATGTTGTGTGAATTATGAACAGACACTCAACAACTGACAATGGACCTGGCACCAGGAAGGAGTGAGGCAGGGAGCAATGCTCAAAACCAACTGTGTTCATTTGTTGCCCCCTCCAGCCCTTTCACCCAAGGCCCCCATTCCATGACACTCCTTCTGATATCTCTTATCACTACTTTGGTCCCACTCTGGTGGTGGGTCTCCACTAACTGTTGTTTGAGCAGCTGGCACTGTCAGTAGCTGTCAGCAGCTGGGACTTTGCCCCCATATTCCCAACCTGCTGAGGTGTTCCTATTAAAGACTCGCCATAGCTTGTTAATTTTGTCTGATTGCCTTGTGTTTGAGTGGATCTCTCACGCAGCATGCAGAGCATGTCACTGACTGGCTCTCCAGTCAGTGAGTGAGACAACCACTTGTTGCAGGAGCTTTCCCGCTAACTCCCGCAAGCTCAAAACAATTCAGCCTTTTCTGTTTTTATTTCAGATTTACAGCACCTTCAGTGTTTTTCTTTTGTATCAGAGAGGTTTGCTGTTCACTAGTCCCATCTGAAAAATTTCAAAAAGGGGTTCAAAGGGAAGGAAGAGAGAATCACAGTATCACAGAATCATTACCGTGCTGAAGGATGGTTCAGCATTCCTCCATTGAAATGTCAAACAAGCGTCTCTCCTATTTTTATCCCCATACACTTGCACATGATTTCTCTTCAAATAACCATCCAATGCCCTCTTGAATGCCTCAGTTGAACCTGCGTCAGCAGTATGGTGCTGGAAAAGCACAGCAAGTCAGGCAGCATCCGAGGAGCAGGAGAATCGATGTTTCGGGCAAAAGCCCTTCATCAGAATGAGCCTCATTCCTGAAGAAGGGCGTTTGCCCAATACATCAATTTTCCTGCTCCTCGGATGCTGCCTGACCTGCTGTGCTTTTCCAGCACCACACTCTTGACTCTGATCTCCAGTATCTGCAGTCCTCACTTTTTCCCTCAGTTGAACCCGCCTCCACAACATTTCCAGGATGTGCATTCCATACCCTGACTACTCGTTGAATGAGAAAAGATTTTCTTTCTCATCATCCTAACTTCTTTTGAACATCATTTTAGGTCTATAAATTCTATATCTTGCTCCTTTTACTACTACCACTGTATTCAGCCTGCTCATGGTTTTGAAAAGTTCTCACAGATCTCCTCTTGGCCTTCTTCTCTTCAAGGAGAACAGTCCCAACGTCTTCCATCAACCACATTGCTGAAGTTTCTCATTGCTGGACCCATTCTTGCAAGTTCCTTCTGAATTCTCTCCAAGGCATTTACATCTTTCAGATAATGCATTGCCCGCAACTGGACACAATCTTCCAGCTGAGGTTTAATAAACGTCTCGCACAAGTTCAATAGTATATTCCTGCTCTTGTACTCTATAAGACATTTCCACATTGCTTGCAGAGTTTCCTCCATTCTTTTCAGAGACAGTAACTGCTTGAACAGAACAGACCAATTGTCCTCTAGCACCTACTTCTTGCCAACAAAATGGCAATAATTCATATCCAATGCAACAGCAGATTAAAAGGTTTGGTTTTGGTTTACAGGAAAATTACCATCAGGAAATAGCAATATTCTGGAGAAAGGAAGAGAGGCAATGGTTGTTAACATTCATGCTCACGGTTTTAGAATAAATCTGTCAGATCCATTTTTTTTTCCTTTTGTCAACAATGGTGCAAAATTATTAATGATTTGTAAACTTGTTACCTGGTGAATCCCTTCTCAATATATGAATTCAGTATCATATGAAATTATTCTCCAAACAGGTTAGTGAAAAATAGGCTGGAGAGAAAGCAATGAATAAAAAACAGGATTCTTTTGATTGCAAAGTTTATTTGTAACTCAGCAGACCTGAAAATGGTGTTGGCTTATTGTTAATGAATTCATAATTGTGTCTATTTCATCAATGCTGCACTTTCAGCTGCTTTTTAATTAAGTGGCAGCAAAGGGAGAACACAATCCATGCTTTATGAAAGATTCAGTTTGGCAATAGGTAAGTGAAGGAACAGTGTAATGAATTCAAAGTGAAAAGCTGTGGAAGAAGATTTAACACAGTACGTGTAACAACATGAACAAATGTACTGATGTCACTGATTAATGCACTGTTGCATGTCTCACATGGCTTTATGTTCATGCCTCCACGTTGTGCTGTAAAAGCACAAATTCTGCGGTAAATCTTTATAGGTTCAAGTTGATAGACATTAGTGTTCAAAAATAAAAACAGCCCCTTTCTCATCTAATTCCATTGTTACTACTGAGCATTCCTGATTTAGAATTGATGTAACTCAGTCCTCCAATCACATCCACCTAGAAGTTTAAAGTCAAAGTTCAACATTCTAGTGAGAAAGCTTTTTTTTTAAACACCATTCTTGCATTCTGAGAGGTGACAATGACAGAGAAGAACCAACTAATGAATTCCCTGGATTTGGGGTTAAGTGACTGTCACTGGATAGTGCTTAATAACTGATTCCACTTCAAAATCTGCACTCCTTACATGAACAGTAGATTAATATGGACAGCAGGTAAATGATCAGACCAGTACAAACTCGTTATTTTGGACAGTATATCAATCACCCTACTGTGGATTTAAAAGAGAAGTTTCTGCCTGTAATCTTTCTAAATGGTCAGTTCAAATTGTGCTGAATGGAAGTGATGGCAGGAGAGGGATGACAGCGTCACAGTGATGATCACCAACAATCTATCCATCTCGCTCCGACAGTCTAAAATACACAACAACATCTCTTCTTCCTCAGGAGACTAAGGAAATTCAGCATGTCAATAAGGATTCTCACCAATCTTTACAGATGTATCATAGAGAGCATTCTAATTGGATGCATCACAGCTTGGAAGGCAACTGTTCTGACCAGGACCGTGGCAAACTACAGAAGTTATGAACACAGTGCAGTCAATCATGTAAACCAACCTTCCATCCATCGACCTTATTGACACTTCTCGCTGCCTCGGAAAGGCAGCCAACATCATCAAAGACTCTTCCCGCTCTGGCATAACCTTTTCCAACCTCTTCCTTCAGGCAGAAGATATAAAAACTTAAACATACGTACCAACAGGTTCAAGAACAGCTTTTTTCCTGCTAATATTAGGCTGCTGAATGGACTTCTCAAATTTCAAATCTTGCTTCTTCTGCACCTTTGCAGCAGTAACTTTGCATTCTTCACTCTGTTCAATCAGTCTATGATCTCTATATGTTATGATCTGCCTGTACAGCAGGCAAAACAAAACTTTTCACTGTACTTAGGTACATGTCACAATAATAAATCAAATCAGTGACTCTATGGTTTCTTTCTAATCATAAGACCTTTTGCCTCCAAGTGATCCATATCTCTGGACTTATGTATGATCTAGATGGATGTTTTGGGCACTCCATGAATGGGTAATACAAGCTTACTGTATAAGTTAGACAGAGTATTCCATTGTTTGGTTGCATGTTACATCCTCCAAAGGTGCAGTATAAAATCACTCCCACAAACTAAATTAACAACATAAATATGCTCAATTGCATTCCAGGAAAGTCAGCATGAAATCAAATATTACTACAGCTCCTTAAATGGATATAAATTAAACATGCGTCTATGTTGAAATCTATGACTTAAAATGAGGGAACACAAGTAGGTTTCGGTTGTATTCATTATTCCATTAGGTTATTTTGTTCTTGGGTTTTACCCTCCACGCATCATCATAAAAAAACAGTTAAAGTCGATTAGATAAAATAATAGAAAAATTCCTAATGCATATGAGATTTCCTACAGCAGTTCATATAATGCTGATTTCATTCATTTCATCACAAGCACTAGTTCCATAACCAATGTTCATTTCAGATGTGCTCTCCTGGGTGCACAGAATCAATGAATTTGTCCTTTGTATTCCAAAAATCTCCACAAATAGAATAACAAAGTTGTGTCCAGGTAAATGTACCCTGTCTAAATGCAAAATTGATATAAAGTGCACTACTATAGTGCCATACATGCAATGTGTATGATCTGTAGTCACAGTACACGCATTGAACATCAAGTAACCCAAACACTGAATCCATTTGTAATGCATTAATCAGGATTTAAGTCAATCTAATGAACATTAGAACTTGGACAGCCAAGTGGCTGAAATTTGAGAACTGGAATGCAGTCTTTACACACTTACTAAGTTTTATTTGGAAACGTTTCGTGCCGTACAGAAAATATCTCTTTTTTGAATTGCTGAAATAGATCTGATGACAGTGGTTTTTAAAAGAAAATTGGATTATTATCTGAAGGGGAAAAGCAAGGGGAGCAGCATGAGCTTTTGCAGATCAAAAACCTGGTCAGGATGGGGCAAACATCCTTGTATGTGTCATAATCATTCTGTATTTTGAGGTCAGACTCTATTTAAAATCTAGCACCTGAATCCAAATAACATCCAGTTGATTATCCAGCTACCAAATGGAAAGGACTCTTCTGCCATTGTAGTAATGTTCCTACTCTGAGCCAGAAGGACTGGGTTCAATCTCTACTTGCTCTATAGATGTGGAATCACACCTCTGAACAGGGTGATTGGAAAACAGCTATACAATTATCAAGGGGCTCTGATAATGGATTGATAGCATCCTGAGATTTGGACCAGGAAGAGAGTTTAAGTCCCACCTGCTTCAGAAACGTGCATTCATATCTCTGAATAGGTTTATGAGAAGATATGTATGCAGTTAATAACAGATAGGTAAGAAGGTTTTAACACCCTCCAATGGGTGCTTAACTTATGCTAATAACAAATAAAACAATGGGGATGGATCTGCAAGTTGGATGCAAAGCAAGTTAGAGGTAGTTTTACACCATACTCTACAATGGAAATGAATATCAGGTATGATTTGGAGATGCCGATGTTGGACTGGGGTGTACAAAGTTAAAAATCACACAACACCAGGTTATAGTCCAACAGGTTTAATCGGAAGCACACTAGCTTTCGGAGCGACGCTCCTTCATCAGGTGATTGTGGAGGGCTCGAATTTATAGCAAAAATTTGCAATATGATGTAACTGAAATTATACATTGAAAAATTGATTGTCTGTTAAGCCTTTCATCTGTTAGAATACAGTGATAGTTTCAATGTTTATATTAGGTATGATAGTATAGAATGAGCTATCAACGGACTTGGCATAAATCATTTTTTTCTCCAATGAGTTACATTACTACCATGTTTGTCAAAACTTTGATACAAGTCAGAATCTCCTTAGAACAGCCATTGCCCTAATATGGTGGATTAAGATCAAAGTCAAGGTCAAAAGAACATACTTACCTTGCTATTTCCTAACCTTCTTATGCTTAATCTGAGAAATACTGTAAGTGATTGAGGGAAATTCCCAAACTGGTTGCTGCTTTGTGCCATATCTATGAATATTAGCATCTGCCAGCTCGCTCTACAGCTGCTTTATAAAAGCTTACTGCAAGGACTCATCAATGAACGAGCCTATTGATGTCACAGTTACCACTGTCATCTTATTTTAAATGGCATCTTATATAACCAGTTTGCCATCAGGTGCGTTCTTCGAGTTACTAAACATCTGTGATCATGGAAAACACATAATTAATTACATGCAACTTGAAGAATACCCATTCAAGTCCAGAAGAACAGTTGTCTTTGCAAATGTCTAGCTTGTGCAATTCCTTTGCCATTTATTGAATCAGCTGAAATTATGTGAAACCAATCAGCCCAATACATTATAACCCTGCCTCATTTTTCAATTATTTTATAAATTTTTTACTCACCAAGAGTGTGGTAATTATAGAGTCATAGAGATACTAGCACAGACCCTTTGGTCCAACCCATCCATGCCGATCAGATATCCCAACCCAATCTAGTCCCACCTGCCAGCACCCGGCCCATATCCCTGCACATCCTTCCTATTCATATACCCATCCAAATGCCTTTTAAATGTTGCAATTGTATCAGCCTCCACTACTTCCTCTGGCAGTTCATTCCATACATGTATCACCCTCTGCATAAAAAGGTTGCCCCTTAGGTTCCTTTTATATCTTTCCCCTCTCACTCTAAACCTGTGCCCTCTAGTTCTGGACTTCCGCACCCCAGGGAAAAGACTTTGTCTATTTATCCTGTAAAATGTGGTGTGAACTGAAAAGATTCCTGCTGAAGCTGGTGACAGCTACAAACCTTAAGATACGTTAGAGAACAAATATTGATATCTATATGCATTTGATGTGAAATACCAAGAAAATCCAACTGTGGATTACAATTATTCTGAACTTCAGAGATTATGGTTTCAAACCAGATAATTTCAAATTTTAGTAACCTCACTCTCCCACCATTTTAATGGGAGATTAAGCAGTGATTCATTGAAGAAATTCATTTGTATACTGTAGATTATACAAAGACTTGCCACAGTCACATTACCACTGATATAGTTGCTCTCTGTAAAAAGGTAAAAACAATGACTGCAGATACTGAAAACCAAATACTGGATTAGTGGTGCTGGAAAAGCACAGCAGTTCAGGCAGCATCCAACGAGCAGCGAAATCGACGTTTCGGGCAAAAGCCCTTCATCAGGAATAAAGGCAGTGAGCCTGAAGCGTGGAGAGATAAGCTAGAGGAGGGTGGGGGTGGGGAGAGAGTAGCACAGAGTACAATGGGTGAGTGGGGGAGGGGATGAAGGTGATAGGTCAAGGAGGAGAGGGTGGAGTGGATAGATGGAAGATAGGCAGGTCGGACAAGTCCGGACAAGTCAAGGAGACAGTTACTGAGCTGGAAGTTTGAAACTAGGATGAGGTGGGGGAAGGGGAAATGAGGAAGCTGTTGAAGTCCACATTGATGCCCTGGGGTTGAAGTGTTCCAAGGCGGAAGATGAGGCGTTCTTCCTCCAGGCGTCTGGTGGTGAGGGAGCAGCGGTGAAGGAGGCCCAGGACCTCCATGTCCTCGGCAGAGTGGGAGGGGGAGTTGAAATGTTGGGCCACGGGGTGGTTTGGTTGATTGGTGCGGGTGTCTCGGAGATGTTCCCTAAAGCGCTCTGCTAGGAGGCGCCCAGTCTCCCCAATGTAGAGGAAACCACATTGGGAGCAACGGATACAATAAATGATATTGGTGGATGTGGAAGGCTCCTTTAGGGCCATGGATAGAGGTGAGGGAGGAGGTGTGGGTGCAGGTTTTACAGTTCCTGCGGTGGCAGGGGAAAGTGCCAGAATGGGAGGGTGAGTCGTAGGGGGGTGTGGACCTGACCAGGTAGTCACGGAGGGAACAGTCTTTGCGGAAGGCGGAAAGGGGTGGGGAGGGAAATATATCCCTGGTGGTGGGGTCTTTTTGGAGGTGGCGGAAATGTCGGCGGATGATTTGGTTGATGCGAAGGTTTGTAGGGTGGAAGGTGAGCACCAGGCACGTTCTACCGCCACCCCTACTGCCATGATCACCACCACTTCCGCCTCCACCAGCGCCACTCACCTGCATTCTGCTGACATGCCCCCCCACAGACCCCACTGTCACTATCCCCACACCCCAGAACCCCTAGGGCAACATTACCCCAGCTCATGCCTCCACCCCCATTCCCCCCACCACCACACCCACTCCAGGTACTGGCTCCGACCCCACTCCCAGCTCCACACCCACACCAGATCCCAGCTCCCGGCCCTGCCGAGTTTTCACCATCCCCCCCAGACCTCCCACTCACTGAGGACGAACGATCAGTCCTCAGCAAAGGACTCACCTTCATCCCCCTCCGTTCACGCATCAATGAATTTAATACACGACGTGACATCGAACAATTCTTCCGTCGCCTCCGCCTCCGAGCTTACTTTCACAATCAGGACTCCCGCCCACCTTCCGAGGACCCCTTCGCCCACCTCCAACACACTGCATCCACCTGGACAACCCGTGCTGGCGTATAACCTGCCCTCGACCTCTTCATTTCCAACTGCCGCCGGGACATTAACCGCCTCAACCTGTCGTCCCCCCTCCCCCACTCCAACCTCTCACCCTCACAACGCGCAGCCCTCCAATCCCTCTGCTCCAATCCCAACCCCAATCCCAATGACTGCATTGGCGCCACCTCGTACTCCCGCGAGGAGGTTGAGCAATTCATCAACTTCACCAACACATTCCACCCTGACCTTAAATTTACCTGGACTATCTCTGACACCTCGCTCCCTTTCCTGGACCTCTCCATCTCCATTAGTGACGACCGACTTGACACTGACATTTTTTACAAACCCACTGACTCCCATAGCTACCTGGATTACACCTCTTCCCACACTATCTCTTGCAAAAATGCCATCCCGTATTCCCAATTTCTCCACCTCCGCCGTATCTGCTCCCAGGAGGACCAGTTCCACCATAGGACACACCAGATGGCCTCCTTCTTTAGAGACCGCAATTTCCCTTCCCACGTGGTTAAAGATGCCCTCCAATGCATCTCGTCCACATCCCACACCTCCGCCCTCAGACCCCACCCCTCCAACCGTAACAAGGGCAGAACGCCCCTGGTGCTCACCTTCCACCCTACAAACCTTCGCATCAACCAAATCATCCGCCGACATTTCCGCCACCTCCAAAAAGACCCCACCACCAGGGATATATTTCCCTCCCCACCCCTTTCCGCCTTCCGCAAAGACTGTTCCCTCCGTGACTACCTGGTCAGGTCCACACCCCCCTACGACCCACCCTCCCATTCTGGCACTTTCCCCTGCCACCGCAGGAACTGTAAAACCTGCGCCCACACCTCCTCCCTCACCTCTATCCAAGGCCCTAAAGGAGCCTTCCACATCCATCAAAGTTTCACCTGCACATCCACCAATATCATTTATTGTATCCGTTGCTCCCAATGTGGTCTCCTCTACATTGGGGAGACTGGGCGCCTCCTAGCAGAGCGCTTTAGGGAACATCTCCGAGACACCCGCACCAATCAACCAAACCGCCCCGTGGCCCAACATTTCAACTCCCCCTCCCACTCTGCCGAGGACATGGAGGTCCTGGGCCTCCTTCACCGCCGCTCCCTCACCACCAGACGCCTGGAGGAAGAACGCCTCATCTTCCGCCTTGGAACACTTCAACCTCAGGGCATCAATGTGGACTTCAACAGCTTCCTCATTTCCCCTTCCCCCACCTCATCCTAGTTTCAAACTTCCAGCTCAGTAACTGTCTCCTTGACTTGTCCGGACTTGTCCGACCTGCCTATCTTCCATCTATCCACTCCACCCTCTCCTCCTTGACCTATCACCTTCATCTCCTCCCCCACTCACCCATTGTACTCTATGCTACTCTCTCCCCACCCCCACCCTCCTCTAGCTTATCTCTCCATGCTTCAGGCTCACTGCCTTTATTCCTGATGAAGGGCTTTTGCCCGAAACGTCGATTTCGCTGCTCGTTGGATGCTGCCTGAACTGCTGTGCTCTTCCAGCACCACTAATCCAGTAGTTGCTCTCTGTGTCAAGGCATGAAGGCAAAATTTAAGCCAACATCTGAAACCATAATTAGAAAACTCACACAGTTCATGAAGAGTAACATGTACACCTCCCCTGCTTGCTGATGATGGAGAGGACCCAGCAAAAATAACCTTTGGGATTAGGAAGGGAATATTGAACCTCACTGGAAATGCATTCCAGCAGACACTGGATTTGGACAAGTCAAAGATCACCAAGTAGAAGGTGTTAGAAAAACTGAATGGCCTGAAGATGGATAAATCATCTGGACCAGATGAACTACATGCCAGAGTTCTAAGGGAGATAGCTGAAGAGATAGTTGAGGCGTTAGCAGTGATTTGTCAGGAATTGCTAGAATCAGAGAGGGTCCCAGAGGACTGGAAAAACGCTAAGTGTGATACCCCTGTTTAAAAAGGAACTAAGGCAAAAGGCAGAAATTACAGACTGATTAGCCTAATCTGAGTTGTAGGTAAGATCCTGGAACCCATTGTGAAGGATGATATATCTGAATACTTGAAAGTGTATCGTAAAATAGGGCAAAATCAGCATGGTTTCATCAAGGGGAGGTCATGCCTGACAAATCTTCTAGAATGTTTTGAGGAAGTAGCCATTAGGTTAGACCAAGAAGACCGAATGGATGTTATCTACCTGGACTTCAAGAAGATGCCACATAGGAGGCTGTTGAGTAAGATGAGAGCCCATGGTGTTAGAGGCAAGGTGCTAGCATGGATAGAAGCTTGCTAATCTGACAGAAAGCAGAGAGTGGGAATAAAAGGGTCCTTCTCAGGGTGGCACCTGGTGATAAGTGGAGTTCCACAAGGCTCAGTGTTGGGACCACACTTTTCACTTTATGCATTATCAATTTAGATGAAGGAACTGAGGACAATCTGGCTAAGATGATACAAATATAGGTAGCGGGACAAGTAGCATTGAGGTGGCGGGGCGGCTGCAGAAGAATTTGGACACATTAGGAAAGTGGGCAAAGAAGTGGTAGATGGAGTACAATCTGGGAAAGTGTGAGGTCATGCACTTTTGTAGGAAGAATGCAGGCATGGACTATTTTCTAAATGGAGAGGCAATTCAGAAGTCTGAAGTGCAAAGAGACTTGGGATTTCGAGTGCGGGATTCTCTCAAGGTAAACTTCCAGCTTGAGTCAGTGGTTAGGAAGGCAAATGCAATGATGGCATTTAGATTAGATTCCCTCCAGTGCAAAATCAGGCCCTTTGGCCCAACAAGTCCACACCGACCCTCAGAAGAGCAATCCACCCAGACCCATTCCCTTACCCTATATTTACCCCTGACTAATGCACCAAACACTACGGGCAATTTATCATGGCCAATTCACCTAACCGGCACATCTTCAGACTGTGGGAAGAAACCCATGCAGCCACAGGGAGAATGTACAAACTCCACACAGTCACCTGAGGCAGAAATCGAACCCGGGTCACTGGTGCTGTGAGGCAGCAGTGCTAACCACTGAGCCACCGTGCTCAGTACTTTGAGAGGACTTGAATATAAAAGGAGGGATGCACTTCTGAAGATGTATAAGACTCCGGTCAGACCACATTTGGAATATTGTGCTGAGTTTTGGGCCTCATTTCTCAGGAAGGATGTACTGGCCTTGAAGCATATTCAGACGAAGTTCACGAGAATGGTCCCAGGAATGAAAAGCTTAACATATGAAGAATGTTTGAGGACTCTGGGTTTATACTCAATGGAGTTTAGAAGGATGGGGAGGTGAAATCTAATTGAAACATACAGAATACTGAATGACCCTGCCAGAGTGGATGTTTCCATTGGGAGGAGAGTCTAGGACCCAAGGACATAGCCTTAGTGGAAAGGGAAATCCTTTTAGAATGGAAATAAGGAGAAACTTCTTCAGCCAAAGAGTGGTGAATCTATGGAATTCAGTGCCACAGAAGGCTGTGGAGGCCAAGTCATTGAGTATATTTATGACTAAGATAGATAGGCTCTTGAGTGTTATGGGGGTCAAAGGGTACAGGGAGAAAGCAGGAGCATGGGGTTGAAAAACCTATCAGCCATGACTGAATGGCAGAGCAGACTCAATGGGCTAAATGGCCTTATTTCTGCTCCTATGTTTTATGGCCTTATGGTTTTAAATGGTCAAGATTTGGGATTTGAAGCTCAATTCTAGGTTGTGCAGGACACTAAGGTAATGCTCATTGTTATACAATCTCAGCCATGATTGAACGGCGGAGCAGACTCAATGGGCTGAATGGCCTAAATCTGTTCCCTCTGTCTTACGGTCTAATTAGTCACTTGGGCAAGATGCTGGTGTTAAGCCTGGCTCCTGTGGAGTTGTCCCTCTAGAAAGGTTCATCTGATCAGAAGTAAATTAGAGAGGCAAATTCTGAAGGAAGAAGAAAATTGAAGAAAGAATCCGTCTTAACTGATGGTGAGCTGAAAATGAGCAATTTCAATAAGAAGAAAGCATCTGAACTTGTGATTTCCAGAAGGTGATCAAATAAAGCTAATTACAGCAATGGAATAGGAAGACTGGAGGTATACAGATAATGGGATGCAGAAAACTGCCTTGAATGTTATTGATGTGAAGGTGTCGGTGTTGGACTGGGGTGGACAAAATTAGAATCTATCAAAGAAGCAACACTCTGAAAGCTTGTATTCCAAATAAACCTGTTGAACTATATTCTGGTGTTGTGCGATTTTTAACTTTGAATGTTAATGGCATAGACATTCATCTAGACATTCGAGTTTAATTAAAATGGAAGAAGTTAAATTGACTATCATTATTGTAAATTTTGTCTTTCCAGTTGCTGAATTAAGCAAACCACAAGTTGAATTGAATGTACAGATATTAACTCAAATGGTACAATGTCCATGTCGCGTTATTGTGTTTTGCAATCACTGAAATTAGGTAATAGAAAGTGCTAGTACAGCACCTGTGATGCAAAAGGAGAGGCTATAACTTGCTGACAGGGCAGCCAAAAACACATCTGATTTCTGTGAAAGAAAGTCAAGGTTCTTTTTCCATCACATTCCTTCATATTTAGACAATGTTGCTAGAAATAATTTAGGTCACTGAAAATGGTAAAAGCGAAATAACTGCGAACGCTGGAAATCAGAAATTAAAACAGAAACTGCTGGAAAATCTCTGCAGAACTGAAGAAGAGACAGTGGGCCGAAAATGCTAACTCTGATTTCTCTCCACAGATGCTGCCAGACCTGCTGAGATTTTCTATCATTTTTGTTTTTGTTTGCATTTGTAATTGAAAATGTTGGTAATTAGCAGTTTAAAAACGTAACAACTGAGTCGGAGCAATTGCTGCATTATCTTTCAATTAAACAAGTCATCCATTAATAACTGGTGGTGGTGTGTTCACATCATTGCTATATTAACATGTAGCTTCAAAAAATGCTTTGGCTTTTTTACTTTGATAATAGTGAAGCTATTGAAGATTGTCACAACAACCTTTCAGGGTCAGTAATGTACTTTAACGAGGGAAATCATCAACTATATCTGGTCTAGCCTACATGTAACTGCAAACCCATTGTTATGTGATTAACTCTCAACTCTGCCCTTTAAAATAGTCTGGGAATCCATTCAGTTCAACAGCAATTAGAAATGGACAATAAATTCTAGTGTAACCAACGACGCCCACATCCCATGAGTTAATTGAAAAAGAATTGCTGATACTTGGAACTTTGCGATCCAGAGATGAATGTCTGACTGACTAAGCTAAAGCTGATGCAATTCTGGAGGATGCTGATTATTTCTGATCTTAGTAGTGCCATCTTGACAATACCAACCTCAATCTAATATTATTAGATCACAAATCACTGTTACATGTAACTTTAACTTTTTTTTTGCTTTCCCTTGTCAGATTGTCAGACAAAGCACAAAATGAAAACACGCTTTATTAGATCATATTTCAATTCTAAGACACATTACTTCTTCTGAACTTCACATAGTAAGGAGTTAGTCACAATTTTAAGTCAAAAGCCGCCTTACATGGAAGTTACTCAAAATGACAATCATAATAAGCTCTTTTATTGATTTGAAACATACTGCTGCATCATGCGATTATTTATGAAAGTGATCTGAATGCAGACTTAACTCTTATGGGAATTCAGGGGTGACAACTGTCAGAAAATTATTTGAAATTCTTCCTTTCAAAACACTATGTGCTATTTACAGGGAATAGCACATTGTGGCCATTGTAACATCTTCTGAGAGGGAATTATTTGTAAATTGAAATGTATACTCACAAAGTATGAGTTTTCCTGAATTATTAAATTGATCACCAAACCTGAAAAGTCAACTTGTTAAACTCTGAGACTCATACCAGTTGAAGACAGTTAATTATCATTAAAAACGTAGCAGGAAACTCTTAGATGCATTGAACTTTTTTCCAAGCTAGAATATTGAAAAAAAATCTAGAAACCACAGTATCACTTTATATGTTTCTAAATGTGTCTGAGCATCAGTGAATAATGTGTCAATTCACTCAGATCTTCTATTAATTATGTAACATTGAGAATTAAATCATAACCTGATTACTCATTATGACCATTTGCATTTTTTGGGCAAAACAAGGTGTCAATTGCCTTTGAAAAGAAAGATTCAAGTTTTCAGAGAAGGGATTTGATAGGTAAGGTACTAAGAACCTCGGGTGACTGTCTGTGTGGAGAGTACACATTCTCCCCATGACTGCGTGAGTTTCCTTTGGGAGCTCTGGTTTCCTCCCACAATCCAAAGATGTGCAGGTTAGGTGGATTAGTCATACTAAATTGTCCATAATGTCCAGGGATGTGTAGGCTTAGGTGAGTTAGCCATGGGAAATGTAGGGTTACAGGGATAGTGTAGGGCACTGTGCGTGGGCCTACATGGGATGCTATTTGGAGGGTCAGTGTGGACTCGATGGACCAAATGACCTGTTTCCACACTGTAAGGATTCTACTAACTATACTGCCACAATACAGTAAAGTTCAACAGCACGTATCATGATCCCAGCTTATGTTAATGCTGGCCAATCAGATCGTGGACTGAAATCTGGCTTGATGGGTCATTTTGATTTGTTTTGATTTTAATTTGTCAAATTGATACTGCAGCACACAATGTTTTTGTTTTTGTTTCAACTGTAAAACAGAATATTATCAAAGAACAAAGATAAAATAAAACAAGCCAATCTGTTTACTTAAAACATAAATTCAATGTGCGTTAAACACAGTAAAAGTATAATCACATTTATCACAAAACACTTCATTAGAAGGTTCAAAAATAAAGAAAAAGATCTTGTAAAGTCTCCAACAGCAACCCTTTTATGATACCCACACCAGGATGCCTTTTTCTAACACCTTTAAAGTTATTCAGATTTTAACTCCTATTCTGAATGCTCTGATGATTTAACTTTGGAGCTATCATACACCTGAACTTAAACAAATTCAGCTTCAAGTCTTCTTCAAAGTCTTATTCCCTTTGGAGACCTGCACAAGCTCTTTAATGTAAAACGATTCAGTTTAATATACTCTTCCCATCTCGGGAGCATTGCTATAGCAAGGACTTCAAAGAATTACCCAAAATAAAGTGAAACAAGTGTCTATCTCTAACAATAGGAGCTTCCCTTAAGCTAAAAAAACACCCCAGAAATTTCTAACATTAATCTTGAGATATAATTGTCTACCCTGCTAGGTCCTAAAATCCAAAATTAAGTCAAACCTAAAAGGTTGCATAGTAAACCTTGCAACATTGTTGAAAAGAAATCACCATGACTAAACAAATATCTACAGTTTAATTGTTAGCTTCAGAGAACCAATATATTACTAACTCAAAATTCAATCCCCCCAACAAACTTAAAATAAATTAAGTTAATATATATACATCATACAGCTTATATCATACATGCAATATCAGAACAAATTTTCAGCACAGATGAGAGCAAAATATCTTTGCAACCCAGGATAGGAAACAGTTTTAGGTGAAAGAAAAAAACTTTGCCTTTTTTTAGCATTGTTTCAAACCTGTCAAAATCCTTTAAAGCCAATGGAGTAGCTTTGAGTCTTCAACTTGTTATGGTCACTATCATTGAACAATCACGGGTGTGATCATGTTGTGCTACGTCACTGTCACAGCATTAGCACAAGACAACAGTTTAGACGAGATGTACACTGCATGTGCTTTAACCAAATGGGCATGAGTGTAAGTTTAAGGGGAGTAGTCCTTATTCAAATAAAAGGGAATAATATTCATGCAGAGGGGTGCTGCCACAACACATCAACAACATAGTCTAATCACAATCCAGAAAGTTGACCATGGTCAGTCATGGGTGAGGTCAAAAATCACACAACGCCAAGTTATTGTCCAACGGGCTTGTGTGAAAACACTAGCTATCAGTGCACTGTTCCTTCATCAGGTATTAGTGAGAGAAAAAGACCTTAGACACATAATTTATAAGGAAAAGATCAAACAGTCATCCTGGGTGATTAGGCAGTATATGTCAGTGAAGTTATCCATGGGCAGCCAATACTGATTTGGAAAAATTGGGAAACTCAAGTGATTGGAATTACTACACTGGAATGTTGAGGGGATTATATTTGTGAAAGAGGGTCAACTCCAAGTATAGGATAGAAGTTTATAAAATAATGAGAAGTAGAGATAGAGTAAATGGTAGCTGTCCTTTCCCTAGGATGGGAGATTTTCAAGATTAGGAGTCACACTTTTAAGGTGAAAGGAAAGAGATTTTAAAACAGACATGAGAGGCAATTTATTTACATAGAGGGTAGATCATGTGTGGAATGAAATTCTGGATGAGGAATCGATTACAACTTTTAAGAGACATTTGGATAGATACATGAATAGGAAAGTTTTGGAGGGACATGGGCTAGGAGCAGGCAGGTGGGACTAGTTTAGTTTGAGATTATGTTCGGACTAAACTGGTTGGACCAAAGGGTATGTTTCCATGCTGTATGTTTCAATGACTCTATAAGGGTGGGGTCTAATTTAGCATGGCAAGGTACAGGGGTTTGGGGAGGGGGAGGGACCTCATAACCTGTTATCACCATGACAGAAGGAATACCTGTGTGAGATAAAAGTAGTAAGAAACGTTATTTGTGGGAAAGGTGTTGAGTGATAACACAATACAATGCTAAAAGCTTTGCTAAGGGTCTACCTTTTAATCAAATTAATGCCAATCGCCTCTTCAAAGAGGGTGCAGAAGGGAGTCAAAAAGTGTGATGCTGGAAAAGCATAGCAGGTCAGGCAGCATCAGTGGAGCAGGACAGTCGACATTTCAGGCATAAGCCCTTCCTCAGGAATGTGCAAGGGCCCCAAGAGGACTGAGAGATAAAGAGGGGGATGGGGATGTGGGAAAGTAGCTTGGAAGGAAACAGGTGTGGAAACAGGCCAACATGTCTGTTGGTGCAGCCTCCTCTGGTAATCCACGGGAAAGAGGCCCCCTGTTCATTGCACATCTCTGTCCACCTAGACCTGTAGGTTCCCTGAAGAAATGTATCGCCAACTTCCCTTTCTGCCACATCTTCTGCACATATACCAGATTGAGCAGCAGAGCTGCAGATTTCCAGTGCTCGTCCACGTTCACAGCCGTAGTTTGAACATGGTACGGGTACAAAGGAGTCAGTGTTTGCAGGTAATGTATCCCATTGGCATAGGTCTTACTGATATTCAATCGCAAAATTCCTACCTTTTCAGATTAATTAAGAATAATGAAGACTTTCCTGTCAGCATTTGCCATATGCAGAGGCCATCACACTTTAATTCACCAAAAGTTAGATTTGATGGGGATTTTCAATTGAAGGATGTAACAAGCATTCTTATTCAATTAAAGATCCAGATAATTCAGAGATGCAGAGAATCAGGCCATTTGACGAATGAGTCTACAATGATCCACCGAAAAGTACCCTATCCAGACCCATCCCCTTACTCTATCAATACACCTAACCCACACATTCCTGAATACTATGGGACAATTTAGCATGTCCAATTCACCTAACCTGCACATCTTTGATCTGGCCAAAACTCATGCATTTCTCATAGTCTTATTGTGAAATAGAGGTGACAATAAAATGAAAGATCAGCTGTCCTCCTGGACATCTGAAAATGAAAGTACAGATATCTCAAGGGTTGATAAAGCTGCCTTCTATATCCCTCCCTCGCCCAGATATAAATTTCCCTTTGAGAACCGTAGATACATGGACATAGAGAGAGTGTGGGTATGCAATCTGGTGATTACCTCACTGTGATAGCTTCACGGTTGGCCAAGGGAGAAACAGTTTAGGTGACCAGCACCCCAAAGAATGCTAGAGGCGAGCCATCTTCTCCACCCCTTGTGAGACACAACCCTTTAGGGTTGGTAATCAACCCCTGACTTCACCAAAATTCCAGCTAGGAGCGGCAAATAGATTTGTAGGAAGGAATGACCCCTCATGGCCTGAAGGCTACAGCCAGTCAATCTGGCCAGCTGCCTTCATTGATAGATCGGCGGGTGCCATGGGGAAATAAGTCCAGCATCCTTTGGTGTTGCTGGAGCGATGCATCCACCTACATTGCATCTTCCCACTCATTGGTCCCAGCCTGGGCACCTCTTTTTGCCAAGATGACAGCGTGATGCCATGAGGTAGAAATCACGCACATGCCTCTCGGCCGTTCCCCGTTCCAGACACAATAAAAGGTGATCAGGCCCTCAACTGCTGAGTAGCCTGATCCTCTCCATTCTTGGAAGGCCAAGTCTAGCAGGGTCAACATGCCTCTGGCAGGAACAGCCCTGGTATCTCTGGCCATGGCCTAGCCCCTTGACCAATAGGACAAGACAGCTCTATGCAAGACGTACCTAGATCCCTCACCAGTGCCTCTGATACTCCCTGACTGCGTGAGCTCCCCAGATTTGCTGTTATAGAGCTAATGGACCAACAATGACCTGGACTGCAGAGTCAAGGGCACTCTGATCAAGATCTCCCCCCCACCCATCTTCCCCCTCCCCCACCCCAGATGTGGAACCTCACCACACAATTGTAAAACATAAAGCAAGATGATCTCAATGACAAGATGGCCAATTTCATACTTGTCCTCCTGATTTGTCACATGTATTGTCATATCCTGTATCACATCTACCCTGATATGATTCTGTCCTGTGTATCTGAGAGGATTTCCTCAGTCACAGAATATAAGCAACTTGGGAGAATGATTGTCAATATTTCCTACGATGAACAAGAGGAAAACACTGCAATAGTTTCCATAACATGATTAATGTCCCTTCTTGAAGGTAGCTATTCTCCATTCCCAAAGTCACAAGGAGCTGGCCGCCATCATGCAAACCAGAAACGAATAAACACAGCTCAGAATTTTGTATGAAATTAATTTCTGCAGTACTAAAGTAACCATGCTTTTATGGTGATTACCAGTGATTTTTTTTTCAAAAGTGACTCGTGCAAACTCATCAGATCTTCTGAGTTTTTCTTCTTTCTTGCAAAGTTTTACTGCATTTACAAAAACTCACGTCAGCAGAAGTCCAAAATCATTTTGTTCCATTTCTATTATTTTTTTGAGAACAATTGTTTCCAAACTGTGATATAATACATCATTGCAGAATCTTGGCAGAGGTAGGAAAGCACCAATTCAGAATACGCTTGGCAGATTGGAAAATGATGTGTTTTCAAAACCCAAAGCACAGTTTTAAAGATATTTATCTGGCCCAGTAGATCAGATTGTTGTGAGATATATAAACCACATGAATAATTAGGTTGTTCAGTGAAGTTGCACACTAATTGCCCTCAAGGGTCACTTCTAGCAGGAAGCATATTGCTTGAATAAAATATTGGAAACAAAGCATCCAACAGGCCATCAAATCTATTCTCTTCTTGAAGTTCAGGTACAAATTGCAGCATTACGGTCTCCCTCCGATAATCTAATTTGAAGAATGTGATCTACCACATTTAAGTCTTGAAGAGAAATCTGTATGAAATTCCTGACTGATGCCTGCCTCTAAATCCAGCAAATCTTAAGGACATCAATCTAAAGGACCTATTGATTCTTGCCAAAGTGAGCATTCTCTCCTGTCTGCATGCATTGCTAGTCTCCCTGCGATGCAGCAGAATGGTTCAGAAGGACATGAGTCTGCTGAAACGCCATTGCCTGTTGCCTCAGGTACTTTGCCATTTTGCATTGTTATGACAGGCCAATAAACATCACGTCAACATATCTAAGTAGGTTTGAGTTAATGTCACAGAAATTGCACCATCAATGATGCATCCAGCTCTGACAACTAAATTCAATTCTAGGGCCCTGAGGGTCTGCAATTAAATGCTGTAAGGCTTTCATCAGGGCCTGAATCATGAGGAAGGTTGGGAGAAACTTGGACATTTTTTATTCTAATAATGAGATAGTGTCTGATATCCACTGGACCCGAAGCAACAATTTCTCCCTACCTGACTGTGGCTACCTTGGCCGCAACGTTTTGCTGTGCATCTTCCTATCTCACAGACAGCAAGTCTGTTGAGCAGGAAATTAAGGAACTAAAAACTGAAAGATAGTGTGTAGTTGTTGGAAAGCCATACAACGAGGTTTTTCAGGTTGATGAATGGGATGGGGGGGGCGGGGGGGGGGGGGGGGGGGGGGGGGGGGGAGTACGTGATGGTGAGAGAGCAGTTACATTTATTGGGGCAGAGACAGATTCAATGTCAGGAAGTGGAGGGAGGGATGCACTCTGCCCTGTCTGTAGTGATTGTAACGAGGCCAGCCAACTGGACCTCATAGAAAAGAGCTCCCTGATTGGGCTGTTAAGGTGGTCCAATGAGGGAGCCCTGGCTGGTGTACAAAGGCTGAGAGTCAGGAATACTGTCACTCTGGTGCCCAACTCTGTTTAAGGCAGCATTATAGTCACGGACTGTCCATGTGTAAATAAAGGGTAATGGTGATGCCACACCGGCCTCTGTAGATTTATTGCACTGTCAACCACCCTGCACCCCTCTCTCTACCACTCAACTATTCATAGAGTCATACAGGCAGAGAGAAGTACAGTATGGAAACAGACCCTTCTGTCCAACTCGTCCATGCCAACCTGATATCCTAATGTAATCTAGTCCCATTTGCCAGCACTTGGCCCAGATCCCTCTAACCCCTTCCTGTTCATATATCCATACAGATGCCTTTTAAATGTTGCAGTTATACTAGCCGCCACCACTTCCTCTGGTAGCTCATTCCATACCCGGACCACATTCTGCATAGAAAGTTGCCCCTTAGGTCCCTTTTAAATCTTTCGCCTCTCACCCTAAACCTGTGCCCTTTAGTTCTGGACTCCTCCCACCCCACGGAAAAGACTTTGTCTATTTACTCTTTCCATGCTCCTCATGATTTTATAGACCTCTATAAGGTCATCCCTCAGTCACCAATATTCAAGAGAAAACAGACCCAGCCTATTCAGCCTCTCCGAATAGCTTAAATCCTCCAACCCTGGAAACATCCTCGTAAATCTTTTCTGAACCCTTTCAAGTTCCACAACATCCTTCCAATAGGAAGGAGACCCTCAATAAAGGGTAGGACATGAGGAAGCTCAGAAAGACAGAGGGATTTGGGGCTGCTTGTCGATAGATCTCTGAAGGTGTCAGGACAGATTAATAAGGCAGCTATGAAGACATTCTGGACTGTTGCCTTTATCAGTCATGACATATATTTCAAGAGGAGACAGGGTGAGGTGGAGTTTTACAGGACTTTGGTTTGGAAATTCTGTGCAGTTCTACACTGGTCACTGCACTAGAAGAAGGATGAAATTGCATTGGTGGGGGGTACAGAGCAGGTTCACTGGAATAGAGCAGTTTAGCTATGAAGAGAGCAGGGATAAGCTAACTCTAACCTTATTGGGTTGTTTTCTTTGGTGCTGAGAAGCTAAACTGAGGACATGGTAAGAGTATATAAGATTCTGGGGGGAGAGCGTGGACAGGGCATATAGGAAGCAGCTGTTCCCCTGAGTCAAAGAGGCAATAACAAGATATACTTTCACAGTGAAAGGCAAGAGGTTTAGAGGGGATTTGATTAAAAACATTTACATCAAAACAGTGGTAGAGGTCTAGAATACACTGCTTGGGAGATGGGAAACCTCATAAACTTTAAAAAGTACTTGGATGAGCACATGAAACGTCACAACTTTCAAGACTATGGGATTGATATCGGCAGTAGTGTATTTTTAACAGTGCAGACTTGATGGGCTGAAGGAGCTCCTCTGTATTGTATAATTCTATGATTCTAACTTCGCAATATGATCCTCATTTGGATTGATTTGGTCCTCAAACCCGGGACTCTACTGCCTGGCAACTAGGTAAACAAGGGGCACAATAGCTTATGAGAAGGTGGCATGGTATCAGGGAGTGAAAGTGTACAGCTGACGGATAGATTTATGGGATGGGGATTTGGGGTTGGGGGGGGGTGGCTGGAAAGAGAGTCGTGTACATATGCTAGCAAGGCTAGGCTCAGAGTGACTGGGTCATGGGGAGGTAGGGTGACATGGGTTGTGAGGTGTTAAGATGACTTGTGGAATGGGGACACTAGGATACCAGATGAGTAGAGTTCAGGCTGGCTGGTGGGTTGTGATGGAGGGTTGCAGGTAGGTGGGTGGGGCATTAGGTGGCAGGGGATGTGTCAGGATGGTATTTGGGGACTTTGGGGTGGATACCATCATGGGCAAAGCAAATGGAGTTGGGTCAGATTGGTTTGAAGGCAGAGTTAGTCTTGGTGATAGGCAGTCAGGTGAGATGGAGATAGTGAGGACTGCAGATGCTGGAGAGTCAGAGTCGATAAAGTGCATCACTGGAAAAAGTACAGCGGGTCAGGCAGCAACTGAGGAGGAGAAGAATCGTCCTGATGAAGGGTCCTGCCTGAAACATTGATTCTCCCACTTTATCTCACCAGGGCCCTGTACAGCTGCAGAAGCACCTCTTTGCTTCTATACTCAATCCCTCTTGTTATGAAGGCCAGCATGCTATTAGCCTTCTTCACGACCTGCTGTACCTGCATGCTTGCCTTCATTGACTGGTGGACAAGAACACCCAGATCTCTCTGAACAGCCCCTTTACCTAATTTGATACCATTGAGGTAGTAATCTGCCTTCCTGTTCTTGCCACCAAAGTGGATAACCAGACATTTATCCACATTAAACTGCATCTGCCATGCATCTGCCCACTCACCTAACTTGTCCAGGTCACCCTGTAATCCCCTAACATCCTCATCACATTTCACCCTACCACCTAGCTTTGTGTCATCAGCAAATTTGCTAATGTTATTGCTGATACCATCTTCTATATCATTTACATATATTGTAAAAAGCTGCGGTCCCAGCACGGATCCCTGCGGTACCCCACTGGTCACTGCCTGCCATTTCGAAATGGAGCCGTTAATCACTACCCTTTGTTTCCTGTTAGCCAACCAATTCTCTATCCAATCTAGTACTTTGCCCCCAATCCCGTGCGCCCTAATTTTACTCACTAACCTCTTGTGTGGGACTTTATCAAAAGCTTTCTGAAAGTCCAGGTACACTACATCCACTGGATCTCCCTCGTCCATCTTCCGAGTTACATCCTCAAAAAATTCAAGAAGATTAGTCAAGCATGATTTCCCCTTCATAAATCCATGCTGACTCTGTCCTATCCTGTTACTATTATCCAGATGTGCCGTAATTTCATCCTTTATAATAGACTCCAGCATCTTTCCCACCACTGAGGTCAGACTAACTGGTCTATAATTTCCTGCTTTCTCCCGCCCACCCTTCTTAAAAAGTGGCACAACATTAGCCGCCCTCCAATCCTCAGGAACCAACCCCGATTCTATTGAACTCTGGAAAATAATCACCAGCGCATCCACGATTTCCCGAGCCACCTCCTTCAGTACCCTGGGATGCAGGCCATCAGGTCCCGGAGACTTATCAACCTTCAGACCTAACAGTCTCTCCAACACCAAATCCTGGCAAATAGAAATTCCCTTAAGTTCAGGTCCTTCAGCCACTGTTACCTCAGGGAGATTGCTTGTGTCTTCCCCAGTGAACACAGATCTGAAGTACCCATTTAATTCCTCTGCCATTTCTTCGTTCCCAGTAATATATTCCCCTGCTTCTGTCTTCAAGGGCCCAATTTTTGTCCTAACCATTTTTTTGCCTTGGACATACCTAAAAAAGCTTTTACTATCCTCCTTTATATTCTTGGCCAGTTTACCTTCGTACCTCATTTTTTCTCTGCGTATTTCCTTCTTACTAATCCTCTGTTGTTCTTTAAAAGCTTCCCAGTCCTCCGTTTTCCCGCTTATCTTCGCTAAGTTATACTTTTTCTCTTTTAACCTTATATGTTTCTTTACTTCCCTTGTCAGCCACGGCCGCCCATGTCTCCTCCTGGGATCTTTCTTCCTTTTAGGAATGAACTGATCCTGCATCTTCTGCATTATACACAGAAATATCTGCCATTGTTCCTCCACGGTCTTCCCTGTTAAGGTATTAAACCATTGAACTTTGGCCAGTTGCTCCCTCATAGCTCCATATTTCCCTTTATTCAACTGAAATATTGTCACTTCAGATTGTACCCACTCCCTCTCAAATTGCAGATTGAAGCTTATTGTATTATGGTCACTACTTCCCAATGGCTCCTTCACTTCGAGGTCACTGACCAATTCTGGTTCGTTACACAATACCAGATCCAGAATCGCCTTATCCCTGGTCGGCTCCAGCACCAGCTGCACTAAAAATCCATCTCTGAGGCACTCCACAAAGTCTCTTTCTTGAGGCCCGATACCATCCTGATTCTCCCAGTCTACCTGCATGTTAAAATCCCCCATAACAACTGTAGTAACATCTTTGCGACAAGCCAATTTCAGCTCCTGATTCAACTTACCTCCAACATCCAGACTACTGTTTGGGGGCCTGTAGATGACTCCCATGAGGGTCTTTTTACCCTTAGTGTTTCGAAGCTCTATCCACACTGACTCTACATCCCCTGACTCTAGGTCCGCCCGCGCAAGGGACTGAATATCCTCCCTTACCAACAAGGCCACCCCACCCCCTCTGCCCGTCAGTCTATCCTTACGATAACACATGTAGCCTTGAATATTCATTTCCCAGGCCCTGTCCCCATGAAGCCACGTCTCAGTTATCCCCACAATATCGTATCTGCCAATTTCCAAAAGAGCCTCAAGCTCATCCACCTTGTGTCTAATGCTTCGTGCATTCATATATAGAATTTTTAATTTGTTACTGCTCTCACCCTTCCCCTCAACCTCCAGGTGAGACCACACCTGGAGTACTGTGTACAGTTCTGGTCTCCAAATTTGAGGAAAGACATTCTGGCTATTGAGGGAGTGCAGCGTAGGTTCACGAGGTCAATTCCTGGAATGGCAGGATTGCCTTACACGGAAAGACTGAAGCGACTGGGCTTGTATACCCTTGAGTTTAGAAGACTGAGAGGGGATCTGATTGAAACGTATAGGCTTATGAAAGGACTGGACACTCTGGCAGGAGGGAACATACTTCCGTTGATGGGGGAGTGCCGAACCAGAGGACACAACTTAAAAATACGGGGTAGACCATTTAGGACAGAGATGAGGAGAAACTACTTCACACAGAGAGTGGTGGCTGTGTGGAATGCTCTGCCCCAGAGGGCAGTGGAGGCCCAGTCTCTGGATTCTTTTAAGAAAGAATTGGATAGAGCTCTTAAAGATAGTGGAGTCAAGGGGTATGGAGATAAGGCTGGAACAGGATACTAATTAGGAATGATCAGCCATGATCATATTGAATGGCGGTGCAGGCTCGAAGGGCAGAATGGCCTACTCCTGCATCTATTGTCTATTGTCTATTGTCTATTGTCTATTTATCAGCTCAGTCAGGTGAGATGTCAGAGATTATGTGCTGGGGTTGTAAGGGGAGAGGCTACCACATTTCTGTGGAGTTCAGTAGTGAGTTAGGGTCAGTTTAATAATGAGTCAGAAAGTAGGGTTAGTTTTAACCCCTCTCACTTTTCATGGATAAGTATGAAATTAACCCAGTCATCTCCACCTCCAAAAGCTTTCAACTCTAACTTAAAGTTGGGGTTCCAGATGCTGTTAATTGCCTGTCTCCTCGGTTTCAATTTTCCAGATAATTCTTGTGGCGTTAGCTGTGGGAGCCTCAGCTTTATCTTGATGCAAGACTCCAGTCTACATTTCAGCAATGACAATCTTCCTACTGGAACATCTGGCCAACATTTTGTTTAACCAGACTTGACATCACTGAGAATGTATGCTTGCACGGAGTCAAAAAAGATGTTTCCATTCACTAAACTTCAGACTGCAGTCAATCTTCAATGCCGCGTTCATGCTGCCAGTGTAATGTCAGCGTGAAGCAAAAACTACTTTGTGTAGATACCACACTTACACTGTAAGTGCATCCTTACTTTCCACAATGCTGGCTGTTCTTACTTACCACTGCTGCTACTGCGAGAGAACTTGCTACCTGTCATCAACTGCTCCCTTCTGCACCCTCTTTGAAGAGGCGATTGGCATTAATTTGATTAAAAGGTAGACCCTTAGCAAAGCTTTTAGCATTGTATTGTGTTATCACTCAGATTTCAAAAAGGCATGAGTCTTTGAAAGACAGCTAGGTGACATTACAGCACGGCATCCTGTATTAAAACCCACTATTTTACTCCTTATGCAGACAAGCAACTGGTCTGCTCAAAGACTGGCACCCAGCCAGCACTGTATATAATGTAGTAATAATATAAGTTAGAAATAATGCAGACTGTGTAAGTAAGTCAGAGATGTCATGTTAGGAGACAAGTTTGTTAATGAACTTTTAGCTACCTTCTCGACAAGAAAATCAATCTCTGTGATACATGTGAGCTAACAGATAGAAAACCACATCATATCAGACAATGTCCTGGAAAATAAGAAGTGTGTGAACTTGATGGGAAACTTGCATTCTGAAGCAAAATATTAACATAAGATATGAAAAATAAATGTGTATCCAAGTAGCAATAGTAATAAATCAGTTCCTCTCAACTAATTTTACTTTGACGATATTTCCATTCAAGGGACTTCTCAATAAAGGGTCGAGGACAAATCAGTAAGTTAAAGTGATTTTTTAAAATATATATGACTAAGGATAGGCTCTGTTTTTGTTTCTTTTCAATTTAAGCTATTTATACATTTACACAGTTTATGTGCCAACTTCTGCTTATGAGACTGAATAGCAGATCCTCTTTGTATCTCTCGAATGCAAAAGCTAATTGACAATTTTCACCTGCTGGGTTAATTTAGCTACATGCAAACAATTGGGACGTGCTTTATTTTATTTCTACGATGTGCCAATGAGGGCTAATTTTATTATGGTATCAAGTCAGATTCAAAAAGTGCTGAGAAGCTTCATTGGACCCAGTGGTCACTTGATAACCTCAAGCAGAGTTTGAAAACAAAATACTGAGAAAACAGAGCCAAGCAATTACAATGCACCAAGTGATAATGTAGGTCAATGCAATCTCACGTGATGGGTAAGATGGCGATTTTTCACCTCTTGTTTGATTACTTGGTTGTCAGCTGTAAATCTTCACCCAGCTACCACGGTACGGCTAGGAGAATCACTTTACAGCAGGTAGAGAAAGATTCTGCCATTGTATAACCACTCGGTCGTCACTCGCCATTGTGGTCAATAAAAATGAATAAGTAATATTATCTGCTCACATCTGCTACAAATAAAACAAACACTGAACTCATGATAAAGAATGTAAACCAATCCCAGTGACTGCATCTGCAGTATCTAGTGTCGCATTATTTCTGCAGCATCAGTGCCATTCACATCAGATCAGGAAGATGGAATTCAACCGAGACAAAACTCAGCAGCAGAGAGATATTGTCACACCAGCTGCTCTTTACAGTTTGAAGTGTTAACAATTCCACTGAGCAGAGAGTAAGTTGTTGGCTGTAAATTCAGCTGGTCTTGCATTCAGTGATGGTCTCTTTGCTGCAAGGTTTCAGCTTGATTGGAGACTTGGAAACTAAAAATCAAGCTTTTGGTTTCCCAGTTTGATCAGGTTGGTAGTTGCATCAACATAACAAGGCTACAGCACTTTTGAATAACTGACTGGCTCATAATTAAATAGAGCTGGTTAAACTAGTGAGGAACTTTTCAAATAAAACACTAAGAAATCTATTCACTCATTTCTGCCAGCCTGCCCCTTTTCTGCAGCTATGTTC
Organism: Chiloscyllium punctatum; assembly: GCF_047496795.1. NCBI lineage: Eukaryota > Metazoa > Chordata > Chondrichthyes > Orectolobiformes > Hemiscylliidae > Chiloscyllium > Chiloscyllium punctatum. The sequence continues at coordinate 74,923,486 of NC_092760.1, forward strand.
ACTTATTGGTGCCCTTGGAGAGGGAGCATGTGCCATCCACCAAAACTGTTGATACTTTCGGGGAGAGGTGAGCATCACTGGGGGTGGGGTGCCTGCTTCTCTCCGCCAACTTCATTTTGATTTAGTCCCCTCCCTCTGTCCCTACCTTTCCCTCACTTTAGGTCCATTGCACTGCCTCATCTGAGCTTTGCATGTGAGTGGTGATTTAGTTGGAAACATGAGCGATTTTTGTAGTAGAAGATAAATGAGAGAAAAAAAAGTAACATGGATGACTTGGTGATCGGAAAAAAATACACAGTTGTGCGTGAAAGTCAGATATAGAAACCAAACCTATTCTACAATTAAAAAAATGCTGCGATACAATGTTTATCATTCAACCTCAGTATCTTAGCCTATCAACCTTTCCTCAGTACCATAAATTCCAGGTTTAGTCTGGTTCGTATTCATTTTGACAATAACGTTTGACATGGCATTTGATGTGGCTACTATCTACACTATATATTACTTCAATGAATTCCAATGGGTGGGTTAAATATGACTTCTCTTTCACAAAACCACGTTGACTTGGCAGGAAAAAGGTCTGCTTTCACTGTCAGAGATCTATGTTTGAAATGTCCTGGTAAAACAAAAGTCACCAAGTCAGAGGCCCTGGAGTATGCTAATTCTATGAGAATACAAGTATTGCTGAGCCAGTGGTATCTGTTCTGGCTGAGTTATCTTTGTCACTGATGTACATACAACTACTTGTTGCACTCTAAACCTGTCATTGCATCATGACCTCTTGACACTTTTACCTGTACTGCAGGGACACTGGCAAAAGAGATACAAGGATGGTAGATGCTGTTGTGCACACCGGGAGCAAGTCGTTAATGGCCATGATCTCTGAAGGCTGGTTTTTTGAAGAGACAAAAGAAATATCAACTGGCTAAGAAGATGGCCCAAAAAAACAAAGGCCAGTGAACCATCCACATTTTCCTGCCTGCTGATTTCCTTTTCAAAATTAAGAGAGCCTACTATGCCAGAGAATGCTTGCACAAAGTGGAACATCATGGCACAAGGCACAATCATTGTCATTGATAGTTAATTGTGCAAATGTCTGGCAAAAATGCTTAGTAGTGAACAGAACTAAAATTACAACAATATTTGAGTAAGATTCACAAACATATGGAATGCAGTCAATGATGTATGCCTTGTGGTACTTTTATTTCCTGGTGCTATTTCTGCAGATCTTTGAACCAAAGGTTGAATAATTCTTAATAGTGCAGCTGATCATCTTTGAATGATGTCAGAAATTCCGCTCCTTGTTGCAAACTAACTTTACAATCTCACTCATTGCATCTGTGCAGGCTCTTGGGTGGGCACTAGGACCCAAAACCAAGAGTTGGAGTCGGCCATGTGACATCTCAGAATGTGTTCTACCATTCAGTAGGATTGTGTCTGGCCTGATCACAACCTCAGCTCTACCTCCCTGCTGTACCCCATAAATCTCAACTCTCCTAGAGATTGAAAACCGGCCTGGTACAGCCCTGAGCATAATCAATTATTCAGCCTACACTCCTCTCTGTGGAAGATATTTTCAGAGGCTAATAACTCTAAGGAATTCCACCTCATCTCCTTTTAAATGGGAGATCCTATGTTCTTTTTAAAAACAAAATATGTCCTAGTTCGAGATGCCCCATGAAGAGGAAATATTATTTCAGCATATTTTCTTCACAACCTGACATTTTTCAATAAAATTACCTCTCGTTATTTGAAACACCAATGAGTAAAGGCCTAACATGTACAAACTATTTACAAGACAGCCTCTTCAGTCTAGGAATCAACCTAGTGAACTTTCCACAAAATGCCTCCAACCACAAACGCATTCCAATTAAATGAATAGAATGAAACTCGAAGAGCAGTCTCACCAATGCCCCACATACAAGCTCATTCCAGTAAGTGTCTCTTTTAATGAGACATGCAATAAAATCATTTGGTCATGTTGCATTCGTCACAACCTTCACAGCTATCTTGTCACTAGCAAGCAAGTAGTTACAATACAATAATAAATATGGTTGATGAATGCAAGACACTTAGCCCAGCAAGAAATCTAATACAGAATGGAAATCACCATCCCTCTTAAGCCTGCTCTGTACTTGGGAACTGGATTGCATGGTATTTTTCAAAATGTAAAGAAAGTACATTTTTGCTGAGGGAGTACAGAAAGATGAACAGAAAGTACCATTGAATCAATATGCTCAGTCATCAAGTCAGCTCAACATTATGGAAATGGATTTTCACAAAACCACTACCACAATATTGCAAAAACATGTACTTTAACTTATTCAGTATTATTGAAAATCCAGCACTCTAAGACAATTGAGATCTAAAGATAACTAATTTGAAAACCTGTGGAAATGGATTTCCACTCAGTTTTACTTTCCTGAGACTGTTAAGTTGGAAACATATTTGAAAGTTTAGTGAGAATATATCAGTACTGAGATAATGAGGTACTGTGATACAATAGCTGACGTCACTGCTTCTGCATCAGAAGCTATTGGATCAAGTTTGATGTCATGATTGTATGTTCATAATATGGCCAAACTGTTCATGTTTTGCAAACCCTCCTAGTATAAGTCAATGGCAGATGGGAAGAGCAGGAGAGATTTCTAGTATAGGAAGATCCATCACTAACATCATAAATGATAGCTCAAGACTCCAACATGCATATGGGGTGGCACAGTGGCTCAGTGGTTAGCACTGCTGCTTTACAGTGCCAGGGCCCCAGTTTGATTCCAGCCTTAGGTGACTGTCTGTGTGGAGTTTGCACTTTCTCTCCGTGTCTGCATGGGTTTCCTCCAGTTTCTTCCCACCATCCAAAGATGTGCAGGTTAGATGAATTGGCCACGCTAAATTGTCTGTAGTGGTAGATGCATTAGTCAAGGGTAAATGTAGGGGAATGGATCTGGGTGGGTTATTCTTCAGAGGGTCAGTGTGAACATGTTGGGCCAAAGGGCCTGTTTCCATACTGTAAGGAATCTAATCAAAGTGCAGATTGCCACAGCAGCCTAGACACACTGAGTGAGATGTAGCGCATCATCAGGCTCTGCACTTAACGGACACAATTCATGGTGACTGAAATTCTTAAATAAAAACACTGATTGGGTGTGAATTTTACTTTAGCCCAATTTCTTTTTGAGCATTTACAGGGATGCATGGTTTTACTGAAATGCCACTTATGCTTAAGCTTGCACTCAACTGGGTGATAGGTTCTATCGTATTTTTAAAGTAGATATTTATACCATGCTCATTCTATCTTGTGATCGTGTATGGAATCATTATCTTCCTGTGTCTGACTGAGTTATGGTCTCACTTTGTCAAAATAAACTTCAAATTGTTTGCACATTATGAAATAAAATTGATATTTAGCACTTCCCTAATCTGTCCAGTTTAACTAACCGAATTGAAATTTGTAGAGTTGTATAATGCCTCCTGTATGATTGCCCAGTCATTTGAATTGAGAGTAGATCTGAGTTAAGGTTTTGCCCGAAACGTCGATTTCGCTGCTCGTTGGATGCTGCCTGAACTGCTGTGCTCTTCCAGCACCACTAATCCAGTAGATCTGAGTTACACACTGCACATGTAACTCATCTGGTCTGACCCCTGGTAAGTATGGGTTTACCAGAATGAAAAACTATTTTAAAAAAAGAGCAATAGTAGGAAGTGAATATACTGCTGCTCCATCTTGAAGCATAAAAGACACATGAGACAAGTGCATATTATCTGCAAGTGTCCCTTCAGAGCAAGACTCCCATTGTGGGCGGCACAGTGGCACAGTGGTTAGCACTGCTGCCTCACAGCGCCAGAGACCTGGGTTCAATTCCCGCCTCAGGCGACTGACTGTGTGGAGTTTGCACGTTCTCCCCGTGTCTGCGTGGGTTTCCTCCGGGTGCTCTGGTTTCCTCCCACAGTCCAAAGATGTGCAGGTTAGGTGAATTGGCCATGCTAAATTGCCCGTAGTGTTAGGTAAGGGGTAAATGTAGGGGTATGGGTGGGTTGCGCTTTGGCGGGTCGGTGTGGACTTGTTGGGCCGAAGGGCCTGTTTCCACACTGTATTTAATCTAATTCTGGTTCCCATTTGGGGTCCTGAAGCATGTGAGGGAATTTTGCCCAAATGATCCAACGACACTTGTTTACAGATTAAGTATAACCAATTCCATTGGAGTATAGGAAAAAATAGAAGTGTACTACAGATATTAATTTCGTGCATTAGCCCTTCTTCAGGAATTACCGAAACGTCGATTCTCCTGCTCCTTGGATGCTGCCTGACCTGCTGCGCTTTTCCAGCAACACATTTTTCAGCTCTGATCTCCAGCACCTGCAGTCCTCACTTTCTCCTACAGATATTAATTACCAAATGAAATATTTGCTTTCTACAAATATTGAAGGTGAGGGCAAAGGTACAGCCCGAAGGGTCAGACTAATAAACAGATATAAATTACACGATCGGTTTAATTGCTGCTGTAAGTGCAAAGCAAAGGGAGATCATAAAAATGACGTTTGGCAACTAGCAGTCCAGAAAGAAATAGCTAAAACAGAAAATTGAACATATAATATTTTTAAAATCAGGGTTGAGAAAATCTTAGCTCTGGGAAAGATCAGGTGAACATCCTTTGCACAGCATACAGTATAAATTGTTGCTCGCTAAGAAAGCTGGCATTCTTGAACCTGTCCTGATGAATATATGATAAACAGCTTGGACAGCATGTTTCTTTTCACAGCAATACTCCAAGAATACCAAGTATATGCATATCTAAGTAAGAGGGAGTTCAATGAAAAAGACACCTATTGGAGACTGCTGAGACAGGTTTGAAAATAAATGGTACTAAAGCTGTGCACAGTGTGGTATGTCTGACTAATTGGCAGCTTAGTTTGTGCCCAACAATACATGTCAACCTGTTCTCATGCAGAAAATAAGCTGCCATTATTTGCTATAATTGCAGAAAAAAATTGCAAAGGAAGGAAAGATTTAAGAACTAGAACTAGGGTTGCCCTGGGCAATATGGATGTCATTATTGTCCTGCACAAAATATATAGTTATTTTCATAAAATAAGTGACTATATCACATGCAAAGGAGATGGCAGGTTATACAATGTAGATTCAAATATTGAAACAAATTCTGCAGTTGTATACGTACTGATTGTTCAATGCATTTGTGTCCGAAATTGTGAAAGGATTTTTTTTTTAAATTTATGTATTCAATGGCAGAACAGCATCCAGAGATAGGGAAACTGAATTTTGAAAAACCTCAAGGCTAGCGCTGCTTCAAGCTGAACAATTTCGACAATTTACAACATTACTGATTGGTTTTTAGTGGATTTTACTTTGGATCTATTCTCTGTGCTTGAATAACAAAAGAAAATCTAAGATCAATGGTCAAGTTAGATAATTTAATTTTCAAAATCAATGCAACTCAGTAAGTTAGCATGTCTACTTGCATGACAAAAGGATTAAGAACATAAGGAAAAAAGAATGTATACATCTGAATATGTTCAAACTAATCAGTATCAAAATTAAAACTGACTCAAATATCTCAGCAAAAAATAATAGTAAATAGAGAAATGAAATCAAAGCTTTGTCTTGGAGTCATCAGTACTGAAATGCAGGAAAACCCAACATTAGAAAGGAAATAAAACATTATACAGCATCAGAACTAGCTTCAGGAGCAGTGCTACGGATATAATGTCACTGGAGTAGTATTTCAGAACTCAAAGCTAATGTTCTGGGGACATGGTTCAAATCCCACTATGGCAAATAGCAAAACATGAAGTCAATAAACATTTGCAACTTAAACTAGCCTCATGGTAACTGCGTATCCATTACAAATGGTCGTTGATAACCTATCTGGTTCACGAGTGTCCTTTACGGAGGGATTTTTGGAGGATCCTTACCTGCTCTGATCTACATGTGACTCCAGACCAAAACCAATGTTGTTGACCCCTAACCAATCACATCAACATCATATAATGGGATGTCTTACATTGTGTGCTGAGTGCTTGGGTTGCAGTGGGCATGGAAAATCAGTAGTAACTGGTAAATGTTTCAGTTAACAGATTACGTAAAGATACAAATCAAGATTATTAATATGCCTAGAAATGCATTCATTAATATTAACAATTTCAAGGAATAGTTTAGAATGTTCCATGGTGACTTCTATATCCATCCAGAGTATCTGAGAAACATAGAGTGAGGGATTTGGGCTGATAGCTAACAGACTAGGGTTCAGTGCATTTATTGGCCATCTACAGTCTACACTCAGGTCAATTTGATTTTCTCCACTAAGACTTTGATTTCATTTTATTAAATAGTCACATTGGAGAGAAGAAGCAAGTTGTTAGAAAGGCTTCATTAATTGCAGCTACACTTTGTAAACCAAAAGTGCAGTAAATTGATCTCTTCTGCCCATAGGACTTGAGGCTTGCACAATATTTGAAAAGCATTCAAATAAGGAGAGATCGAGAGAATCCTTAGAAGAGTATAGAGGAAGTAGGAGTATACTTAAGAGGGAAATCAGGAGGGCAAAGAGAGGACATTAGATAGCTTTGGCAAATAGGGTTAAGGATAATTCAAAGGGTTTTTACAAATACATGAAAGGCAAAATGGTAACCAGGGAGAGAATAGGGCCCCTCAAAAATCAGCAAGGCAGTCTATGTGTGGAGCCCTGGGAGATGGGGAAGATACTAAATGAGCATTTTGCATCAGTATTTACTGTGAAGAAGGTCATGGGAGGTTTGGAATGTGGGAAATAGATGGTGAAATCTTGAAAAATGTTCTTATTACAGAGGAGGAGATGCTGGATGTTTTGAAATACATAAAAGTGGATAAATCCCCAGGACCTGATCAGGTGTACCCTAGAACTCTGTGGGAAGCTGGAGAAGTGATTGCTGAGCCTCTTCCTAAGTTATTTGTCTCATTGGTAGTAACAGATGAGGTACCAGAAGACAGGAGGTTGGCTAACGTAGTGCCACTGTTTAAGAAGGGTGATAAGGAAAAACCAGGGAACTATAGACCGGCGGGCCTGACATCAGTGGTGGGCATATTATTGGAGGGAATCCTGAGGGACAGGATTTTCATGGATTTGGAAAGGCAAGGACTGATTAGAGATAGTCAACATGGCTTTGTGTGTGGAAAATCATGTCTCACAAACTTGATTGAGTTTTTTGAAGAAGTAATAAAGAAGTAACAAAGAAGATTGATGAGGGTAGAGCAGTAGACATGATCGATATGGATTACAGTAAGGTTAGATCTCATGGAATACAGGGAGAACTAGCCATTTGGACACAGAACTGACTTCAAGGTAGAAGACATGGGTTGGTGGTGAAGGGTTGCTTTTCAGTCTGGAGGCCTGTGACTAATGGAGTGCCATGAAGATCAGTGCTGGGTCTCCTGCTTTCCATCATTTATATAAATGATTTGGATATGAACATAGGAGGTAGTTAATAAGTTTGCAGATGACACCAAAATTGGAGATGTAGTGGACAGTGAAGAAGATTACATCAGATTACAACACATTCATGATCATGATGGGCTGAGCAGTGACAGATGGACTTTAATTTAGATAAATGTGAGGTCCTGCATCTTGGAAAAGCAAATCAGAGCAGGACTTACACACTTAATGGTAAGGTCCCAGGGAGCATTGCTGAAAATAATATGTGTGTGCATGTGGGTCTTTGTCTGTGTGTGTGTGTGTGTGTGTGTGTGTCTGTCTGGGTTGGGGGTTTACTGTGAGAAAGTGTATGTGTGTGTGTAGTGAGTGCAGAGTGCCTTAAGTTTGTGAGGGGGTGCATGTGGTATTGTGTGTGTTTGTAAGGGTGTGTGTGGGTGTCTATGTGCGCATCTGTGTATATGTGTGTCTGTGTGTATGTGTGTATAGGAGTGCCTGTATGTGTGTGAGTGTGTGTGAGTGTAGGAGTATCTGTATGTGTGTGGTGCAATGGTGGTCACCTGTAATGTGACATGAACCCAAGGTCCCAGTTGAGGCCCTCCCTATGGGTACCAAACTTAGCTATCAGCCTCTGCTCGGCCACCTTTCGCTGATGCCTGAATCGAGGTCCACCTTGGAGAATGGTCACCCGAAGGTCCGAGGTCGAATGTCCTGGACCACTGAAGTGTTCCCCAACTGGGAGGGAACACTCCTGTCTGTTGATTGTTGTGCGGTGCCCATTCATCCGTTGTCATAGCCTTTGCTTGGTTTCTCCAATGTGCCATATTTCCGGGCATCCTTGCCTGCAACGTATAAGATAGACAACATTGGCTGAGTCACTTGAGTACCTGCGATGTACAAGGTGGAAGGTGTCCCCACGTGTAATGGTGGTATCTATGTCCACACTCTGACACGACTTGCAGCGCCTACCTTGACAGGGTTGTATGAAGTTGTCCTGAGAACTGGGCAGCTTGCTACAAACTACGATCTGTTTGAGGTTTGGTGTTGTTTAAAGGCAAGTAGTGGAGGTGTGGGGAAGGTCTTGGTGAGGCGCTCATCCTCATTGATAATGTGTTGCAGGTCACGAAGAACATGGCATCGTTGTTCAGTATTTCCCAGGAGCTGAAAAACTAAGAGTACCCTGCAGCACGTGTCTGTCTCCTGAGGAGGTCATTACAGTTCCTTGCTGTGGCACGTCAGAACTGGCGGTCGATGAGTTGGGCATTATTACTCCATTCTTGTGAGGGCATCCCTGAGTACTTCCAGGTGTCCGTCACGTTCTTCCTCATCTGAACAGATCCTGTGTACGCGTAGGGCTTGACCATAGGGGATGGCTGTTTTTAATATGTTTTGGATGGAAGCTGGAGAATTGTAGCATTGTGAGGCTGTCTGTGGGTTTGCAGGATAGTGTGGTGCTGAGGGGTCCATCCTTGATGAAGATGCATGTGTCCAAGAATGAGACAGATAGTTGAGAGTAGTCCGTGGTGAGTTTGATGGTGGGATGAAACTTGTTGATGTCACTGTGTAGTCTTATCAGTGACTCCTCACCATGGGTCCAGAGGAAGAAAATGTCATCAGTGTACCTGGTGTACAATGTTGGATGGAGGTCCTGCATAGAGAAAAAGTCTTGTTCGAACCTGTGCATAAAAAAATTTGGCATATTGGGGTGCAAATTTGGTCCCCATGGCTGTTCCATGTGTCTGGATGAAGAACTGGTTGTCAAAGGTGAAGATGTTGTGATCAAGGATAAAGCGGCTGAGTTGTGGAATGGTGCTTGGAGATTGGCAGTTGTTGGTGTTGAGTACTGAGGCACCGCACAACAATCAACAGACAGGAGTGTTCCCTCCCAGTTGGGAACACTTCAGTGGTCCAGGACATTCGATCTCGGACCTTCGGGTGACCATCCTCCAAGGCAGACCTCGGGACAGGCAGCAGCGAAAAGTGGCCGAGCAGAGGCTGATAGCTAAGTTCGGTACCCATAGGGAGGGCCTCAACCTGGACCTTGGGTTCATATCACACTACAGGTGACCACCATTGCACTATACACACACATAGATACTCCTACCCACACACTCTCACACACACACACAGGCACTCCTATACACACATTCACATGGACATACATATACACAGACAGACACGCACACAGACACCCACACACACCCTTACAGACACACACACTCCCACATGCACCCTCTCACAGACTTAAGATACTCTGCACTCACTACACACACACACACATACACTTTCTCACACTCACAACCCCCAACCCAGACAGACACACACACACAGACAGACAAAGACCCACATGCACACATATATTTTGTGGGGTGAATTTGTACTTTCAGGGTTACATTGTACTTTGCTCAAAAACTGCATGTACTCATGTAGAAGTCTGAACTCAAAAACTGCATGAATTCATGTAAAACTCCGTTATCTCACTTTTTAGATTAGGATCAATCTAAACATCATAACATAGACAGAGAACACAGGGGGCCAACACCTTCAACATATCATCTAGCTATCACCATTGTTAACAGCTAACCTGAGAATGCAACTTTTTTTTAAAAAGGTTTTGTGTTATACACATGAAAGAAGTGAAACGATCATGGTATTCTAACAGATGAAAGGATTAACAGACAATCAATTTTTCAATGTATAATTTCAGTTACATCACACTGTAAATTTTTGCTATAAATTCTGTGTATTAGGATTGAGCCCTCCACTACCACCCGATAAAGGAGTGTCTCTCCAAAAGCTAGTGTGCTTTCAATTAAACCTGTTGGACTATAACCTGGTGTTGTGTGATTTTTAACTTTCCTTTATTGGTCAGAGTATTGAGTTTAGGAGTTGGGAGGTCATGGTGTGGTTGTACAGGACATTGGTTAGGCCACTTTTGGAATATTGTGTGCAATTCTAATCTCCTTCTTATTGGAAAGATGTTGTGAAACTTGAATGGGTTCAGAAATGTTGCCAGGATTGGAGGGTTTGAGCATTAGGGAGAGGCTGAATAGACTGAGGCTGTTTTCCCTAGAGCGTCAGAGGCTGAGGGGTGACCTTATAGAGGTTTACAAAATCATGAGGGGCATGGTTAGGATAAACAGACAAGGTCTTTTCCCTGGGGTGGGGGAGTCCAGAACTAGAGGGCATAGGTTTAAGGTGAGAGGGGAAAGTTATAAAAGGGCAACTTTTTCATGCAGACGGTGGTAGGTATATGAAATGAGCTGCCAGAGGAGGTGGTGGACGCTGGTACAATTACAACATTTAAAAGGCATCTGGATGGGTATATGAACAGGAAGGGTTTGGAGGGATATCAGCCGAGTGCTGGCAAATGGAACTAGATTGGGTTGGGATATCTAATCGGCAGGGACGAATTGGACCCGAAGTGTCTGTTTCCGTGCTGTACATCTCTATGACTGTGTGACACTAACTTAAGAAAAATAAGCTTTCTGTAGCAACAACATTTCACATTTAGATTACACCTTTAAAGCGATTAAACTGTTGCATGAGTGCAATCAAACTAAATGTGGCATTGCGGCACAAAAGGGGATACTTATCCAATATGATGGCCAAATGGCTGACATATATTTTATTAGGAATGCATAACAAAATATGCTCCAAATAAACTGTACTGATTTTATGGAAAATACCAATCACAACTACTTGTTATTATTTCTCTCCAGCCTTTTCTCTTTGTTCTGTATAATACACATAAACATAAAATTGAAATGGTATTTACAATTTCATTTTCCCCCAGGAGATATCAATCTTTCTTATCATTGTCAATCTTCTTTTCATCTCTAATTTCTATTTGCTTATTTTTACACAAATCAGTTGCATACACTTATAATTTGATGTTAAGTTTTCTTGCTAGATAACTAGACAATATCACTGCTGCCTCACAGCACCAGGTACCCAGATTTGATTTTAGTCTTGGGCGACTATGTATGTGGAGTTCACACATGCTTCCTGTCTCTGCGTGGAGTTTTTTCCCTGTGCTCCGGTTTTCTCCCACAGTCCAGATTAGGTGGATTAGCCATGCTAACTCGTCCATAATTTCCAGGGATGTGCAGACTAGGTGGATTAGCAATGGGAAAATGGGATTACAGGGATAGGGTTGGGGGGTGGGGGGGTTCTGAGTGGGATCTTCTTCGGAGAATTGGTGTGTACTTGATGGGCTGAAAGGGGTGCTTCTTTACTGTAGGGATTCTATGATTCTGTGAAGTGTATATAGTGCGCTCTAAATGGAGAATGTAGCCAGGTTCTCACTAAATTGCATCTCTGCAAGAAAAATGACAACTGTGTTGAATTAATCCCATTGAAAAACAGTTCATCGTGCACACTTTTACAAGGACAAAGATATCATTATGAATTGTAGCTGGTCACCAATAGCTCTTAATTATTCTCAATTTTGTGTCAAAAGCCAAGTTAAAATAAGACCTCTTTGCTTTCCTGCCTCCCAGCCTTCATGGTAGATACGTCAGCTTCTTCAATATGGTAAGATAGATATGCCAATTCTGTAGTTGTTCTCCGCGAAGGTGAATTGATCTTGCCCCTCTGGGAAGCACCAGTGCTTAGACTTTGACAAGAAAAGAAATTGATTCTCATGGCCATCTTCAGTCTCCTTGGAGAGAGAAATTATTTTTTGCTTTAATATCTTTTATCATTCCATATGATTTTATTAAAATATTCCCAATATAGCTGTTCCACCCATGAGTCACAGAGAAGGTATGTTATTGCTTAATGCAAATTTTCATTTTCCAACCAAGTGGCAAGGATATTTATTGTAAAAATGTCACAGCAAATGAGGTATTGTGATTAGAACATTTTTTCTATTGATTCTGTAATGTTATAATCTTGGTTCCCTGTTGCAATACATGTGAGTGTCTATTTTAACAGTCTGGACACCAAATTCCTTGTTACAGTCAATAATGTTAATGAAAAATGTCAGACTGAATAAGCAATGTATTAATAAGTGTTTGTAATTAATATTTTATTCAATATTAACATATCATGGTCTGAATTTTTATTCTTGATGGCCACTCTGATATTGAGATAATTATTTGGTCAAGACCCCTACTTGGCCTTGATGAGCCAAGTAAACTGCAGTTTTGGAACGAAAGGCCAATTAGTCCCCAGAAGACGTGTTAATGGGGTCCTAGCACTGGAGTGTCAATAAAAAGCCCACCAGTACTGAAGCAGCTGCAGCCTCATGATGCAGGTAAGGGGACTGAGGATGCCAAAAGGTGCAGGCCCCCTCTGAGAACGTTTTACAAATGGTTAAAAAGAGACTGTCCTGCTTACTGGGCCATTATTTCGGAGGGCTCTTTCAGAAACCAGTGGCGGTCCCTGTAGTTGTTCATGGTGGCTGCATTTAGATCTCAAGCTGACCCTGATGCCTTGGCCCTCCAGTATGTTGACTTCAGCTTTCAAGCCGATGAGAACATTATAACCAGATTATGAAAATTTGGGCAGAAACTTGTCGCCTCTCCAGAGTGGATTTAAGGACCAAGGACATTTAATCAGATGGGTGAGTGATGAATGAAGACATCACTAACTTCCCTTCTCAACACTGGTCAAGTCTGTGGTACAAAGGCCATTTTTCTTTGCTTAATTTGCTTCTTACTGCAACTAAAGCAAGTTGTAACCAATCAGAGAATTAATTGTAAAAGTACTTTGTTTAGCTGTGGGTTATCCAAATATAGGGTGTTTGCGTACCACATATACTCCATCTATTACAAACAACCAAAGGAACATGGCAATTCGGAGGATGGGTCACTTGACCCAAAACATTAACTCTGATTTCTCTCCACAGATCTTGCCAGACCTGCTGAGGTTTTCCAGCAATTTCTGCTTTTGTTTGTGAATGAATGTGCTGTTTGATTTGATCAGACAAATATTGAGAGATATAGTCTACCTGGCTGTCATTGTGTTGTTACACTGTTGCTGACAGAACCCTATTAGTGAAATCACCCATCGTGTAGTCACTGCACTGTAACAGCACAGAATAGTTGCTGTTGTTCAAATATTTGAAATAGTTTTCCTTTTCAGGACAATTTGAGGAGAACAGGCACTATTCAAAGCTGAAAAAAGCAAACTTTGGTCTATTTGCAAGTTCAGATTATATACAGTGAACTGTTATCTCATTGGGATAACCAGTGTCCTACACAGCAGCTTCAGTATGTGATATTGCAAAGTGAGGAAATTAAGAAGCCTGTATTTAAAAAATTGCTGAACACGCCAATCTTATAGGAGTGTGGAGCAACATGCATTATATATTGACCCAGTGAAGGGAAGCTTGTGGTAGGCACAAAAAGAGTACTCATTGGCAGATTTCTCAACTAGCAGCTTGAAAATAGCAGTATTTTCCAACTCAAAAGTGATTTGGAGCATGGCGTGGAGCAAACTAAGATTTACCATGAAACAACTGTAGAAACAAAAGTTTGTGAACATATCATTTACATCTAAAATATGCTGGGGATAGGATGCAAGGGCTTATTCCATCAAACACAACTTTCTTGGGGAAGTGATGAAAATGTTTGAGAGGTTCAGCCTCATTTATGGTCACTGGCAGATAATCTTTGTCATCAGTAGCTACGAGGTTGACTTCAACTGCCAGTTCTCTGTTAGCAGTCAAAGCTAAAACACAACATCAAAAAAAATATAATTAATCCATCTCCACGGTAATTTGGCTGGCCTCAGATGTATCAGATAGGGATCTAAACAAATAATTTCATATTTCCAAACTATCTCATTGTTCTGGAAAAGCATATAAATCATGTAAACTTATTGAGAGAGCTGCACACTAATTGTTTCCATCACAAATTCCTGACAGGACTCATCCATTGTTTAATGCTTTCCCATTCTTTTTAACTCTAATCTTATTAATTAAACAAGCAAACGTCAGTCAGCCTTTTAACTGCAATCATTTCAGGTCTGTCAACTAGCCTTTCATCAGATGTTTTCATTTATCTTATATTTGAAATATTCCAAAACTAAAAGTCATACTCCTGAAATATAAGCTCAAAATTAGATGTTTATAATAATTACATAACATATGGAATCAATTTTTTTTGAAGGAAAAGCTAAAATACAACATGAAGCCCTACTGTAGGCCATTCAAAACATAGAAGAAAATGATGGTTAACTCTTGGTTTTTATGCTCTATGTATGTCTGAAAAGTATTGCAAAATTTCAAAACAATTTTGTCTGAATTTTGTTATGTAATAAACCTGTGTCATAATTATCCTCCAGTTCTTGGATTGCAAACACAACAACAAAAATGAGAGCACACTACTTCATTTTAAGTATGGTCAAGTGATTTGAATTGTTTAAAATCAAATCTACCAAAAGCCTTTTTCAATTTCTTATTATTAGACAGTAGCCTTTGCTAATTTTTGGAAGAGCAATAATTCTCTCTAGCCAGCCTACCGACCACCAGTATTGGTTTAAGAGACTAGGGCATTACAATGGTCAATGTAGCTTTATTTGCAAACTTAATTTTAATACTATGCAGTTACTGCATCCTCGCATCAGACACCACAAACAACCAATCTACTCGAAATGGGAGGAAAACTGTAATACTTTAGAGATGTTCTCAAAGCTCACATGATCAAATATTCCTGGCAATTCATGGAAGCCATTGTCTTCTGACTAACCAAAGGGGGACATTGGGGATGGTGGTGGTGCTGGGAGGGGGGGGGTGGAGGTGTGGAGAAGGAAGGGTGGAGGGTGAAAGAGATTACAGGAACATCATAAATCTGTAAACTTCTACATGTCTCTGATTTTTTGCTTGCTGAACAATTTATCGAACGTTGAAAGACTATTTATATATGGGAGAAAGTGAGGACTGCAGATGCTGGAGATCAGAGCTTAAAAATGTGTTGCTGAAAAAGCGCAGCAGGTCAGGCAGCATCAAAGGAACAGGAGAATCAACGTTTCGGGCATAAGCCCTTCTTCAGGACCCAGGAACAAACATCAATGAGTTCAAAGGGTAATTGGGTGGCACCTGAAAGAAAGACATTTCCAGAGCTCCAAGGATAGAGTAGGGGAATGAAACTGACTATATTGCTTCACAGAGTGCTCCCATTGACTCAAGGAGCTGAATAGTCATCTTATGTAATGTAATCACCCTATGATTCTACACAGCACTTTGAGAAATAGTTACTCAAAATGTGAAGTGGATGTGTTGCCAAAGGTTGACAAGTGACTGATTCTTTTGAGTAGTATGAAAAGGGAGGGCAAAATAAGGTGTGCCCATGGTGACAAACAAATGGATAAACTTCATTTAAATACCGTCTTGGTTTGCTAACCTATACCTCCATTAGTAAAGGAAGTTTACTTAATTCTTTTTCGTTCACTGTTTTGAATCTGTTTAAATATTGAATAGTGATTATATGATTCATGGACACAGATAGTTACTGACCCCAACAAAATAGTTCACCCCAATCCTTCTCAAGCAGAAATAAGAATGGGCAACAATTACTAGCCTTGCTAGTGACACCCACAGTTCATGAAATCATAAAAACTGGATAATTAATGATTGAAGTCACTTCTTGTCAGTAAGCATTCAAGAACCAGTTTCAAAAATACATTAAACATTAATTAAAATTCTTCAGTTTTAAAAGCATTCTGAGTAGTTACTGTGAGTGTTTAAATCAGCAGCAAAAATTGTGGCATTAAGTGAAAACAGCTTTCTTGCAAACTCATTACTACCCTCATTATAGCAGAATTCTTCCATAATCCTACTAATACCACCATTAAAATCAAATTAAATTATACTCTTGGTATTAGAACTAAGTTTCCAGTTGCCTTTGTATTATGAAGTTTGATTGTAACTAAAAAGTTTCAGAAATTCTTTCCTTCCAGTTTATACAAAAGACAATCTGGAATTGTTTTGCTATCCATTCCACTTTAGGCTTCGGTTGAGGTATTCATTAGCAATTTGTAGGGATATTGAAATGATGTACATATTTCAGAATAGATTTGAACTGAGGAAACAAAGAAAGAAGAAGCCAAAGGTATCCAATTTACAAAGGTATCCAACGTCTTACAAATGGTACACATTGTTGCCTCTGCAATCTGGTGCTGAAAGGAGTTAGTACAGAGCCGACTCTGACTGTGACCAGAACGTTTGTCACTCCTGTTTCTATCTGTCAGTTAGAAGTCCTTGATTGGACCAGGTTAACAGCCTCAGTCAGGGAACTCGTATTCTTTGAAGTCCACCTGGCCAACCTTGTTCCAATCACTATAATGTTTGAGTTCTGTTATGAATATCTAAAGATGCATTCTGCTGGCGACCCCTTGACTAGTTTGTCAATAACTATTTCCCTGGAGGTCTGTTGTTTTCCTGTCACTCTTCTAATGAGTTTAAGGATGAGAAATGCTTGAAGGCTCAAAGGTGGTTTTGAGATTGTTAGCAGCAGTCAAAGTTTCAATTCTCTCACGTGTTGCACCACAGTGTAATTGTAGCATTCTGATTTTCTAATTTATCCAACTGTGAAAAGTAATCTTATCATTGTCGACAGTAACCTCTGAATACAGCCAAAATAAGCCAGTCAAACTTGCTCCTGTGTCAAGCTTAGAATTACTAGGACTTGTCTATGTTAATGGATATTGTGTGTCTTCCGATTCATCTCAATCAGTTAGTTCCCTTCAGACTGTATTGGGTAGTATCTCTTTTGGGAGGTATCTCATCTAACACAGATATCTTTACTGATGGTGATATGTGCTCTACTTTATAGACCATTTCCTCCTGTAGCCATCAGTATTTCTGCTGTGTGGAAACTATCTTCTGGAAGTGACCTACAGTTCTTTCAATAGAACTTTCCTTTGTCAATATTGGATAGTGTCTGTGGCTTTGTTGTCTCACAGCACTGACACTGGTTCTTAGCATCTGGTCTTTGATTTTCTCAGTCTTGGTTTGTCATGCACCTCTTTAGAAACTGTCCTTTTCTTATAAAGTGAATGGATTTCTTGCTGCCTTGATATAAGGTTGGTATTTTCCTATCAGGATCTTTTTGAGAAGCATTCTGATCTCTGCATTCACCGTGATCTGAAAAGCTTCATCTAAAAATAAAATGTCATTCAACTTTAAGAAATCTGAACAAGATTTTGTGGCATATTCCAACAACAATTCTATATCTTATGAATTCTCATTTCAAAGTTCCATGTTCACCACTTCCTATTAATTTACAGACTGTGCCTGGGTTGTGAGAAGGTTTTGTTCCCAAACCCATTGGCAAATCAATATATACATGGATCAGAACACAATTCTGGACAATATAAAGCAGCTATTCACAAATATAGGAAGTATTTGTGTGTCAGATACTTAAATTACACCATTGCATGGGATAACATTAAGTAAGAGCATTCATTAGTCAGATATTCTTAAATCAGGGACTCACTGTACTGATGTAATTAATGAAATCATCTCTGAATTTCCCAGGAAGCAAATTCTTCTAAATCTTGTTCAAAGAATTTTAATTGTTCTTATATTGGATTAATTATCAAATAATCTTAGAATATTATCAAAAATGCCTGTGCTTCTATTAGTGTTGTCAATTGATAACGTTATCTATAAATGGATATATTGAATGCAATATCTTATTCATGTAAGTCGTTTAGCTTCTGAACTGGTGTTTAAATCTGATGGAGTACTGTACATAGGAGCTGTTAAGTTAATGATGCCCAATCTTGAGTTCTGAATTGTCATTCTGACCTGAAATCTTTTGGGTAATATAAAATCTTATTCCATTCTTGTCATTGTACTTATTAATTCTTAATACAGTAAAGCTGCTTTAGATCTGTATCATTTCAATATTGCTTGCAATCTAATGTTCTTTAAGCTGGTATTCTCACATCCAACAATGCTCTTTTAAAATCAATTATGACAGAGTTTGCTAGACACGAGGCTATATTTATTTTCTTTTTAATCTTTGTATTACAGCAATGCTTCAATTAAACTTTAAGCTGTATTACTGGTTATTCTGTACTAAGTTACTAGGTGTCAAATATCTGTTTCTTTGTAGCTTTGCACCGTTTACCAGGTTCACCGTGATTTTAGCATTTTCACATCATTTTCATACTCAAGATGGTTTCCCACCTTTTTTAAGGTTTTCCTGCATAGGCAGAGTGTTCCTGTTTATTCTCAGCCAAAATAGACATTTTTTTTTACCGTTAATAGTCCAAAGCACAATACACATTGTTCTGCACTACTCTTTAAATATAGAGCTCGAGCTGTGGCCTTTACAAATCTTCCCATTCAAATTGGTGGCTTTTTTTTTACTGATTCTTGATCCTGAGTTTTCTTCTTCTGCAGCACATATTCCTAATTTTCTCTAAATGTGCTCATAAATAAATTCTGAGGCCTTCCTGATACTGTGACTGCTGTGTAAATTATGTCTCTAGCCCTTCCAGTGTTCCTTGCAGCAGTACTTTATGGAGCTTATTTTTAACGATGGTGACGCTTATTGCACATCCCATGGCTTTTGTTTCTTCTCTTTAAACTACTTTTGTAAAGTTATCCACTTTTCCCTAAAGGATATATCCCTTTCCTTCTGGAGCTGTCTGTTGCTCTTTCAAGATCTTTCTTATGAGCATAGAATAGCACAGTACAATACAGGCCCTTAAGCCCTCGATGTTTTGTCGATCTACTCTTAAGATCAGACTAACTGACATACCCTTCAGTTTACTATCATCCATGTGCCTATTGAAGAATCGCTTAAATCTCCCTAGTATATCTGACTCTACTAGCACTGCTGGCAGTGCATTCCACGCACCCATCACTCTCTGTGTAAAGAACCTATCTCTGTCTTCTCCCCAAACCTTCCTCCAATCACCTTAAAATTATGCCTCGTCATGATAGCCATTTCCACCCTGGGAAAATGTCTCTGGCTACTCACTCTATCTCTGCCTCTCATCATCTTGTACACATTTATCAAGTCACCGCTCATCCTTCTTCACCCCAATGAGAAAATCCCTATCTCCCTCAACATTTCTTCACATGACATGCCCCCTAGTCCAGGCAGCATCCTGTTAAATCTCCTCTGCACTCTCTGTAAAGCTTCCACAAACCTTCCTATAGTGAGACAACCAGAACTGAACACAATATTCCAAGTGTGGTCAAACCAGGGCTATAGAGAGCTACAGCACAATCTCGTGGCTCTTAAACCCAATCCCCCTGCTAATGAAAGCCAACACATCATACACCTTCTTAACAATCCTATCAACTTGGGTGGCAACTTTGAGGGATCTATGGACGTGGACCCCAAGATCCCTCTGTTCCTCCACATTGCCAAGAATCCTGCCTTTAACCCTGTAATCTGCATTCAAATTCAACCTTTCTAAATGAATTACTTCACACTTTTCCAGCTGGAATTCCAGCTGCCCCTTTTCAGCCCAGCTCTGCATCCTGTCAATGTCCCATTCCAAACTACAAGAGCCCTCCACACTATCCACAACTCCAGAAACCTTCATGCTATCAGCAAATTTACTAATCCAACCTCCCACTTCCTCATCCAAGCCAGGTCCCAGAACAGATCCCTGTGGAACACCACTGATCACCGAGCTCCAGACTGAATACTCTCCATCTACTACCACCCCCTGTCTTCTATGGACAAGCTAATTCTGTATCTAGACAGATAAATTTCCCTTTTTTCCATGCCTCCTTACTTTCTGAATGAGCCTTCCATGGGGAACTTCATCCATGTACACCACATCCACTACTCTACCTTCATTAATGTGTTTTGTCACATTCTCAAAGAATTCAATAAGGCTTGTGAGGCATGACCAGGCCCTCACAAAGCCATGCTGACATTCTCTAATCAAACTATGCTTTTCAAAATAAGCATAAACCCTGTGTCTCAGAATCCTCACCAATAATTTGCCCACCACTGACGTAAGACTGAGTGGTCTGTAATTCCCAGGGTTATCCCTATGCCCTTTCTTCAACAAGGAATTAACATTTGCTACCCTCCAATCATCAGGTAATATTCCAGCTGACAGTGAGGGGGCAAAGATCATCGCCAAAGGTGCAACAATCTCTTCCCTCGCTTCCCGTAGAAATCTTGGGTATACCCCATCTGGTGTAGGGTATCTTATCTCTCCTCATAATTTTCAAAATTTCCAGCACATCCTCCTTTTTAACATCAACCTGTTTGAGCATATCAGCCTGTTTCACACTGTCCTCACAAACAACAAGTCCCTCTAACTAGTGAACTTACTAAGTGCCCAAGTAAGGGACATTTTGAAGCCAAATGACAAAGAAGCAGGTTCTTTATAGTTCTAATTACTACTAGATATACTGATCTGATCTGTTTTGAGATTTCCATTATGACAAGTGATGATGTTAGAAAACACTTTAACTAATATCTGTGTTTTGTTTTCCTCATTGTGACTAGCTTTTTTTCTCTCCTTTCCTAGCCTACATATTTCTCTCTGTGTTTCTTACTAGCTTCTAAATGAAGTTTTGTCCTTGTCATTCTGAGCTTGGTTTGTTTCTGCTTCTGCAGCTGCTGCTGTCCTGTCTCGTGGTTATTGCAGTTCAATTGCTGACTGAGTGTGCCCTCATAATGTGGTAGCATTTAATGTTAAATTCACTTCTCTTTTAAAAAAGATTCTCTGGCTCTTCTGGAATTTGACAGGGAGTATTGTCACTAATGCAGCCATATGGTACTGCCCTGATTGGCATTTCAGGCACATTGTAGTATCCACCACCTTTGACAATGTGTGGCACAAGGTTGTTTTAGGTAGCTTTAAGTCACCAATCCTCCTCTGTCTATGCTGTATCTCGGCCTATAATTGTCCATGGCCGAGGACACATCACTGTGAGCCTGAACAGAAGGGGCTGTCATCAACAAGATAGTTTGTTATATGATAGCAAAGATTGCATCTTACTTTACTAGTCAGGCACAATTACTCAGAACTGTTGAAAACTGTACAGAGTCCATCTGCACCATCGGAAGGTGACTGCAGAATTCACCACCAAAGATCATATTTTGGCATCATCAGGTTGGGTGGAGCTAATACAACTTCAACAGAAACACTTTCAGAACCACTATGTTATATGACACCTCACTGTCTGTTAAGTTATTATGGATATCCTGAAAGCTCTTGGTTAAATGGTCACAGTATGCTGTTTACAAAAGAACCTGGTAAAACATTTTGACTAAGTACCCAAGTCATGGATATATTGAAGGCAAATGATAAAGAAGCAAGATCCTTATGGTTGTATTTACGACTAGACATGCCGATCTGATCTGTTTTGTGATTTCCATTATGGTAAGTGATAATGTTACAAAACAATTTATTTGGATAATACCAGAAAAAAAAACAGCTTTCAAGGTGAGGGCTTCAATTTTATTTCAAAATTAAATATTTCAATACATGTTTATGCTAAAAAGAATGTTGGAATTTATCTCTGTGCACATATTTAAAAGCTTAAATTAAAATAACAAGTCCGTGGGCAGCACTGTGGGCGGCACAGAGGTTAGCACTGCTGCTTCACAGCGCCAGAGACCCGGGTTCAATACCAGCCTCAGGCAACTGACTGTGTGGAGTTTGCACGTTCTCCCCGTGTCGGCGTGGGTTTCCTCCGGGCGCTCCGGTTTCCTCCCACAGTCCAAAGATGTGCAGGTTAGGTGAATTGGCCATGCTAAATTGCCCGTAGTGTTAGGTAAGGGGTAAATGTAGGGGTATGGGTGGGTTGCGCTTCGGCGGGTCGGTGTGGACTTATTGGGCCGAAGGGCCTGTTTCCACACTGTAATGTAATCCAATCTAATCTAAGTCTAAAAGAGCATCCTGGCCACTATGGTGTCGGGGTGGGGGAGTGGAAAAGTGGGCGTCAGGGTGCCCTACTGAAGGGTGGCCTTTGGCTGTGTCTCCACATGGGAAGCTAGTAGGGAGTGTTTAACCCTGTGCTGAGGACTGGATCCCCCAGATGGTCAATGGGTACTCAGTTCCAAACAGATGGCCCAGCCACCACTCCCCACTGCATGGGGAAACTCTAGACCAGCTGGAAAATCCCAAATTCATTCATCTCGCTTTACAGAGTTCTTAACAAATCTAATTGCCTTATTGGCTCATGGGAGTGGGAGAACTCAGGAGACTCTCTCATAATGGCCGACATCTAGGACAGGGTCAGGAAGCCAGCATGTCAAGCTGTCTCGTAATGTTTAGCGATGTCCTATCTCTGTTACCAACAAGCCGAACCACCTTGATGTCTGGCTCGTCACGTTAGGTGTCATCCAGAGCAGGGGAAAAAAATGAGGATTGCAGATGCTGGAGATCAGAGTTGAAAAGTTTGGTGCTTGAAAAAGCACAACCGGTCAGGCAGCATCCGAAAGGCAGGACATTCGACATTTCGGGCATTAGCCCTTCATTGGGAATGATGATATTCCTCCGCCTCCACCATATCTGCTCCCAAGAGAGCAATTCCACTCCAGGACATCCCAAATGGCCTCCTATTTCAAGGGCCACAATTTCCCCTCCCACATCACTTTTCGACATCGTCATCCAGAACAGCAGAACTACAGATTTCTTGATTTTATGGAACTGAACAATAATTTCCCATTGACTTATCTCAAGTAGCAGCACTTTTTTGTACATTGGATAAAAAGGAAAGAAATTGAAAATAGATTTTTTCCTCCTCAAAACTCTTCGTCGACATTGCCCTTTCTGTGTAAACCCGCCCTAGTAATTCAAAACTATGGGTAATTTGAGAAGATTTTCTCCTCTTAAAATAATTAATACATATTTTTTAGAAAGGTCTTGACTTATTGTGAAATTCAATTATGCTTTCAGGTATTGCACAAACGTAATTCTTTCAATTTTGATCAGTCATTTTTCAAAAATTCATGCTGGGTTTTTTTATGTATGCGTGGGCGGTAGAAGATTTGGAGGCTGGTTTGACAATCACATCATCCTTGCTACTTTCCTTGAGAAGGTCTGGGCTGCAGTGCTTCTGTACAAATTGACACTTGATGTGTTTTTTTGTCTGAAAATGCCAAATGCCACAAGCTGCATACCTCCACATAAATCTAATCTAGTGTGCGGGCTGTACCTTCTTTGTGAAACACTTCAGACAGCTTCACTGCGACAGTCCAGTGGGGAAAAAAAACCAGATATGACTCATCTAGTGCTTGACTGGGTAAAGCAGAAGTACCATTCACCCACCAACCAAAGGAAGAAAAAAGTCAACACGCTCTCAACACAACTCTCAACACGCTCATGTTATTCCTCATATTTTTCCTTTACGCACACCAACAAGGATGACCAAGTCTGAAATAAAACATTTGCCACTTGTTATATATCAAAAGCACATCATCAAACATCCCTCAGACCATTATATAATTGCTTTGTCCTTGTAGTCCAAGCAAGATGTTTTCACTTTTTGCGTCCTCAGTTTCCTATTCTATTGTAAATCAGATTATTCATACTGGAACAAATCAGTAGCTGATTCTTTCCAATGTATGATGAGAATGATAGACTCAGCAGGAAGATGACACTAGGAATACAGGAATTACAAATGAAAATCTCCATTTTTAAACAGTTCTCTTTGATAGAAAAGAAAGAGCTTTTTTCATAGAGTCCCTATCATGTGGAAACAGGCCATTTGGCTCATCAAGTCCACGCCAACCATCCAAAGAGCATCCCACTCAGACCCACCACTGTAACCCTCCATTTCCCATGACTAACTAACCTAGCCTGCACACCTCTGGATATGATGGCCAATCCACCAAACCTGGATATCTTTGTACTTTGGCAGAAAACCACAGCACCCAGTGGAAACCCACACAGTCAAGGGGAAAATGTGCAAACTCCACACAGCCCAAAGCTGGAGTTGAACCCAGACCACTGGCGCTGTGAGGCAGCAGTGCTAACCACTGAGCCGCCGTAAGCTTTGAAAACCAGTGGGAAGCAACTCATCTCAGAGAAGAACAGAACAGATGGTTGCCAATGGATGACAGGGTTGTCACACAAAAAATGAAACATTCTAAGCTTTCAAAAAAAATTCTCAAGCAGTTTGCTGAGTCAATCAAACCTTGGACATATGCTGAGATGAAGGCAAAACACTGCTCAAAGCATCTTTAAATACAACAAGAACTTTAACATAACAGAAAAATGAATGAAAATTGTGAGTACACAGCTGAGCTTTTCTGGCAATTTATGTTTTTGTTGCTGATTTCCAGCATCCACAGTTCTTTCAATTTTTATTAGGAATATTAACAGGTTTAGAGAAGGGTAGCTGGAATGAAGGGCAAATATTTGATTGTTTTGGAATCAACAAAAGAGACTGGCACAGGTTTAAGATAAATTTCAATTGAACCACAATAAGTAACAAGCATTCTGAGGCAATCCCACTCATATTTGAAACTACCACGAATAACAAGTTATGACGGCTCGAATGAAGGAACCAATCATTGAAATGTGCATGTCGGAGCCAATAAGGAAATATGTAGAAAAATGATCCGTCAGCAAACAGAATATTTGACATTCTTATTCTAGCCAGCCAGAACAGTGTGTTCTTGTCGAACAGGGAAAGAAAAGACATCCAAAGGTTCAACAGATATCAAGTGATTGTCAGCTTGGCCATCTGGTATTTGAAGACTCCTGGACAGATCTTGTTGTCTTTGCAATTTAATCCATGTCAGTGGCTAAATAAAAGATCTCTGTGAAAAATATACTGTTTTCTGTGAAGAGGCAATCAAGTCCAGAAACCTTACGCAAACACCAAATATAAAAGTTGGGAAAGTCATTTTAAAATCCTAAAAACTATTGATAGTTTCAGATAATAATCTACTTTTCCTTTTTTGCACATTTTTTTACCAATAGCAGGCATTTTGACATTAACTGCAGCTGGAGATTTATTCTGCATAATCTTGTTTTATAGCACCAATATCAAATGTGAATTACTTAAAAATGCATTAATCTATTCCACTGTACACTAGGTCATTAAATTCATATGCAAAACTGCTACATACAAGAAAAAATACACAATTTCATTTTAAGTCAGTTATGTATTGTGTTGAAAATTATGGTCCTTTGAAATCGATTTTTTTCTTATATTTCCTGTGTGACATGAAACCTCATCTAACTGCTGTTATGATACACAGTGGCCTGGTGGCTCAGTGGATAGCACTGCTGCCTCACAGCACCAGGGACCCGCATTTAATTCCTGCCTCATTCTCCATGTGCCTGTGTGGGTTTCCTCTGGGTACTCTGGTTTCCTCAAACAATCCAAAGATGCGCAAGTTAGGTGAATTGGCCATGATAAATTGCCCAATGTGTTAGGTGCATTAATCAAGGGTAAATATAAGGTGGGAGAATGGGTCTGGGTGGGTTACTGTTTGGAGGGTCGGTGTGGATTGGGTGGGCCGAAGGACCTATTTCCATACTGTAGGGAATCTAATCTGAAAAAACTACTTCCTTTACAGAAGCATAAATAATTTCAAATGAACAAGGAAGGTGTCAATTATGACCACTAAGGCCATTATCATCAAATTCCTACAGTGTGGAAACAGGCTATTTGGATCAACTAGTCCACATGCACCGTCTCCTACCTTTACTTTGGGTCTTACAGCATAGTCAATTCACCTCACCTGCACGTGTTTGGACTATGGGAGGAAATCCATGCAGATGTAGGAAGAACGTGCAATCGCCACTCAAACAGTCACCCAAGGCTGGAATCGAACGCAGGTTGCTGGTGTTGTAAGGCAGCAGTGCTAACCACTGAGCCACTGTTATGACTCATGACTTCAAAAACCTATGGCATCTTATGCATTCTATTATCAATGTAATGTCTACAATAATAAAAGATTTGATTCCAAACCTCAGACATGGGTGAGCAAGTGGAGAATGGTTTTCCAAATGCTGAAGTAGCCCTGTATCTATGAAAGGATTCGACAGTGTAAAATGTCAAAAAATAGATTACATCAACAAGTGCTCAAAAGGGAGCATTACTCACCAAACAGCTAATGCTTTCAGGGGAAAGATGGACCTGAAGAGATTGAGGAAAGATACAGGAAAGAGTTCCTTAACATGTCAGAAACTGAGAAGATGTTACCTTCACACGTTTACTGAGATAGCCATATTCAGTACACTGATACCAGAGGACCGTACAGGCAGTGATACCATGTTCAATTGTCATGAGTCATATACAATTAAATAATGTATTACATCCAGATTTCTCCTTCTCAACAAACTTAATAAACTATCCACAAATGCCTTACAAATGGTTAACTGTTCAAATTAGATAATTGTGGTCCTAAAACCTATTGTTAATAATTGTCATTTCTGTGGAAACAACCAAATTTCATTCCAAAAATAATCATTATACAGTTATGAAGGTTTTTTTCTTCCTGTTTACATGTATCAAGTTACGTTACACAAAACTCACAAAGGTGTTAATGTCCAAATTACGTTTCATTTTTCTTAAGCTTGGGGGAAAATAGGCACTTCATTTCTCACTTTCTCCGACTTTAATCTGCCTCCCTGACAAAACTGTAATTAAACTTTGATTGACCAATGCAGTGTCCAGTTACAACAAATAAGAGTCTGTGGATGTGGTTCTTGCCAGGAGCATTCTGGTGGGTGTCACTTTTGCATGTTCCTTTGATCCTGCCTTAACCAAGCTGCATTTCCTACGGTCAGGGGACACATTTGCTGTTTAGAATGTGGGTATACACCTTCATGAGGAAACCTGCAGTAATCACAGATCCAAAGTACTGTTGGGTTGCAAAAAACATTACCACAATAGTATCCAGGATTTTATTTATTTGAGCACAGGATGGTGCATTCCATAATATTGCTGATCGGGGCTTGGCTTCCATTGTAAGCACATTGTCGTAGAGGGTAAGATGAGGCACATGCTCCATTCATAGTCATTGAGCAGTCATGCAATGGTTTGAAGACAGGGTTAATAGTTAACTGAAGCAGGATGAAGTACACATATGCATGCAATTCACAGTAAAGAAAAATGTACTACATGTTCCTCTTTTAATACATTGTGTCTGCAGAGTCACATGAATGTGGATGTGGTTCTTCCCAGGAGCATTCTGGTGAGTGACACTTTGGAATCCATTTACTCTAACAACAACAGGTTCCCTCTCCTGCTACTTCTCTCTAGCTCAGTAAATGACTATCAAGTCCACTTTCCTTATGGAGAGACCTCCCAGATACAGAAAGGCACAACAAACTGATGTTGGCAACACCTGGCAAGATCTATAGGAGAATAAATTGAAGGCGATAGTAATCGTACGTTTGTGCTCACCCTGTTCTGTATCTGCATTTGAAGGAGCTGTTCAATGACCACCTTCCAGGAGATGTGCAGGTTCGAGGGAAGAGAGATACTTCCTGAAGACATGATGTGTGTGTTGGTTCCTTCTGGCATGAAGTGGTCAATTATGAGCCACAGTGTGACCTATCTTGAAGGGTCTTGACTAATTAACAAGAAGTTTATTGCATGACTCTAGCATTTTATAGATTAAATTAGATGAATTACATTACAACAGAGCCTACGAAGAGCATCCAAACCTGAGGTATGCCTTCCAATTAAGTTGCAACCCATTCAGACCTATATATACACACGGAGATGGAAATACTTAACATCTCCTCATCCTACTTTTGTGCCAAGCTTCCTCTTTCTAATACCTCTGTTCAATTGTCCAGACATGCTGCAGTTCAGCAGGAACTGGAACTACAGCCATCATGACTGAGAAAGAGTTTTCTTCTCAGGAACATTCAAAACCATCATTACAGACCTCCACCAACACTGAATGCTGACTTAAGGGGCCTCCAACAATCCAGGACATGATACTTTGCTAACTCTCCTGCAGAAATAAAAGTCAAAAGCACGTCACTTGGAAGTTCCACAGTATTGTCTAAAACAACACAGTCAGTGGGTAGAGATGCCCTTCTACGTTTCTGATGACTGGGTGTCCACCTACACAATTGTCCTTCCCAACATGGTGATTGGAAGTTGTCAGAAGGAGATTATGATTTTCCACCTTGCTGAAACCAGCAGTACCCATTTTGCAACTGCATAGTTTGAGAAATGGAATACTGGGCACCAGAAGTCAATACAGTTCTGTTGTTTGTTCCTCTGATCCCGCTGTTTAAATACTCTTGAGGTCCAAATGCCTCTGAGTGCAAGAGCAATACTTCAAAGATTACACCACCTCTGAAGTTTGTGTGGTTTTTTTTGCAATCCCGATCCGAACTCACTCAAGCATATGAGAGATAATGCAGAAGAGGTTTACAAGTAATCCCAGGGATAGGAAACTTCAGTTGTGAAGATAGATCGGAAAGTTGGACTGTCTGCCTTTGAGAGAAGATAAAAGGAGATTTGATTGAAGTTTTAAAGTGATGAAAGGGCTGCACATAGTAAACAAGGAGTAAATGTTCCCACTCATTAAAAGATCAGGAGTGAGAAGGCACAGATTACAGCAATTTGCAAAAATGTGGGAAATAGAACATTTTCTCACAGCAAGTGGCTCAGGTTTGAAAGGTGCGTCCTGGAAAGTGGTGGAGACAGGTTCAATTGAGGCTTCCAAGAGGGCATTTGATAATTATTCAAACAGAAATAAAGAGCAGAATTATGGGGAAGAGGCAGGTGAATGGCACCAACTCAGTACTCATTCAATGAGTTGGTACAGACATGATGGGCCAGGCTGCCTTTTAAGCTGTAATAA